>NC_133658.1:638418400-638718400 GCF_037893015.1 Macrotis lagotis
TTTTGCTAAGATTTAATTTAAGATTTTTGCATTTATAAGCATCAGGGAGATAGGTCTATAATTTTCTTTCTCTATTTTAACTCTTCCTGGTTTAAGTATTAGCACCATATTGGTGTTATAGAAAGAGTTAGGCAGAGCCCCATCTTCACCTATTTTTTCCAAATAGTTTATATAGAATTGGAACCAGTTGTTCCTTAAATGTTTGCTAGAATTCACTTGTGAATCCATATGACCCTGGAAATTTTTTCTTAGGGAGTTCAATAATGGCTTGTTTAATTTCTTTTTCTGAGATAGGATTATTTAGGTATTTGATTTTCTCTTCATTTAACCTGGGCAACTTATATTTTTGTAAATATTCATCCATTTGATTTAGATTATCAAATTTATTGGCATAGAGTTAGGCAAAATAATTCTAAATTATTACTTTAATTTCCTCCTCATTGGTGGTGAGTTCAACTTTTTCATTTATGATACTAGCAATTTTGTTTTCCTCTACCTTTTTTTAATCAAACTGAGCAGAGATTTATCAATTTTATTGGTTTTTTCATAAAACCAGCTCTTGGTTTTATTTGTTAGTTCAATAGTTTTCTTGCTTTTAATTTTATTAGTTTCTCCTTTAATTTTTAGAATTTCTAATTTGGTATATAACTGGGGAGTTTTAATTTGTTCTTTCTATAATTTTTTTAGTTGCATATTTAGTTCATTGAATTCCCCTTTCTCTATTTTTTTCATGTAAGCATTTAAAGATATAATATATCCCCTGACAGCTGCCTTGACTGTATCCCATAGGTTTTGGTATGTTGTTTCATTATTGTCATTATCTAGAATAATATAATTAATTTTTTCTATAATTTGTTGTTTGATCCACTCATTTTTTAAAATGAGGTTATTAAGTTTCCTATTAGTTTTGGGTCTATATCTTTCTCTCTCTCTGGCCCAAGGATGAACTCTCCCTTAAAAGGTAATTGAATAGCAGAGTGGATTAAAAACCAGAATCCTACAATATGCAGCTTACAAGAAACTCATCTGAAGCATATATAGATAGAGATAGATAGATGAGAGAGAGAGAGAGAGAGAGAGAGAGAGAGAGAGAGAGAGAGAGAGAGAGAGAGACAGAAGAGAGAAGAGACAGTAAAGATAAAAGGTTGGAGCAAAATATATTTTGCTTCAGCTGAAGTGAAAAAAAGCAGGGGTAGCAATCCTTATCTCAGACAAAGCAGCTGCAAAAATAGATATTATTAAAAAGAGATAAAGAAGGAAACTACATCCTCCTAAAAGGTACCATAGACAATAAATTAATTTTGATACTAAATATACTAAATATACATCCTATGGTATGGCATCCAAATTGTTAGAGAATTTGAAGGAGCTATACAGGAAGACATAAACAGCAAAACTCTACTAGTGGGAGACCTCAACCTCCTGCTCTCAGATTTGGATAAATCAAAGCATAAAATAAACAAGAAGGAAGTTAAGGGGGTAAATAGATTGTTAGAAAACCTACACATGCTAGACCTATGGAGAAAATTGAATGGGGATAGAAAAGAATATACTTTCTTTTCTGCAGTACATGACACTTACACAGAAGTTGACCATGTATAAGGGCATAAAAACCCAATAATCAATTGCAAAAAGGCAGAAATAGAGAATACATCTTTTCTCAGATCATAATGCAGAACCTCTATTCCTTTTTTTAGTTTTTTTTAAAATATTTTTGTAAGGCAATGGGGTTATGTGGCTTGCCCAAGGACACACAGCAATTATTAAGTGTCTGAGCCTGGATTTGAACTCAGGTACTCCTGAATATAGGGCTGGTGCTCTATCCACTGTGCTACCTAGCCACCCCCGAACCTCTATTCTTAAAAATTATTAAAGACCATAAAGAGTTGTTGTGGATTAAATATATTTATTGTATTAGAAATCTAAACTGATATAAGTTTAAATTTTAATTATTTGAAAATTATAATAACAAATCAATTATATGTAAGCACAAATAATATTTTACTTAAAATTACATTTTCTAAAACAAAAATAATTCAAGAAAAGTATAAGGTTTACGTATTTTTACAAATGTCTTTAATAGCTAGATTTTCATATCTGTTTCTGCATTCAATCTGTTATGATATATTGTTTTGGTTGAAGTATATGAAGACAAGTCAGTCTCCCACAGATAATGTAGTTCAAAAGAAGAATGTTTTATAAGCAAAAAATGTCTTAGAGGTGAAAATAGTCTGTTTATGTACACAATATAAAAAACATCATATCAATTAAGCTGTAGGTGACCAAAAATATTTAAGTATTAGTATCACATGAGTTTTGATACAGCAGATCCCCATAAGGGATTCCATGGCAATCCCAAAGATGCAAAGTCACACTTTGAGAGCTACTGTACTAAGACAGTAAGTTATTGAGTTTTTAAAATGAGTTATAGAGGGAGTTCCCATATCAGAATGTCTTGTCTCAAAAATTCAGATAACTTTATAATTGGCTACAATGCTTAAAATTTCTAATGGTCCCAGAAAATAATGTATTTCATTGATTTTCCCTTGGTTATTTAAAGTATTCACTTAGGATCATAGACTTAGTTACATACACATACACACAAACACACACACACACACATACACACACACATATCACCCAACTCTGATAAAAAATGACAGACACCATTTCATGCATTGCTTCATTTTATAAATTAGAAAATTAAAGTACACAGAGATTAAATAAATTGCTCAAGGACACATTGGTAGTAACAGAGGCAGCTTTCAAAATAAGGTCATTGAATCAAAATTCAGCATTCTTTATACAGTATAGGTTCAGAAGCAATAATTACATAATATGATAAAACATTTTTTTTTCTGTTCTGGTTCTCTAAAGGAAAGAGCAACAGTCTTTGCAGAGTTCTTGGAAAGAGAATAACATTCAGGAAATAGTAATCACAGCATTTTGGCAGCTATGGGAAGGATGGATCAGAGAGGAGTAGGATCCAGGGAGACCAGGAAATTATTTCAATAAGTCAAGTAACATAAGGAAAGTTTTAATTAGAGTGATGATGATGATGATGATGATGGTAATGATGATGTGTGTCCTTCATTTTTTGAAGACCAACCATGACAGCAGGGGAAGTGATGTCATGACAAGACTGTGCAAATGAAGAGAGACATATAAGAGAAATACCATAGAGGCTGAATCAGTAAGAACAGACAAGTTATTTGATATTGGGGTTTGATGAGAATGAAAACAGTGTGGAGGAAGACAACAAATTCTAATTTGGATATGTTGCATTTGAGAGACCTATAGGATATCTAGTTCAAAATGTCTAAGAGATATCCAGTGATGTGAAATTAAAATAACAAAGAAACACTAAGATTGAATATATAGATCTAGAAGTTATCAGCATAGAGAAGAAAGTAAACCCATAAGGTCAGAAAGGAAATCGAGGGAAGCTGTAAAGAGAGAAGAGGGCATAGGACAGAGATTTGGGGCAATCTCAAGAGAAACAACATGTATGCAAATAAAAAGGGGAAACAGTGGTCAGACAAGTAGAAGAACCAGGAGAGAAGAGTATCATGAAAATATATGAGGGAAAGAGAATTCAAAGAGAAGGGTGGTCAATGGTGTCAAATGCTTTAGAGAAATCAAGAATGATAAACACAGAAACAACCACTGAATTGGTTAATTAAGACATCACTGATAATTTTGTATTGATGTCAAAAGCAAGATTTCAAGAGTTAAAAAGTAAGAAGAAAGAGGGGATATTTTTCTAGAAATTTAGCTATGGGAGGATGGAGATAGTTTGGAAGTATGACAACTTGTTAGATTCAAGTAAAATTTCCATAAGAACATTTATAGTCAATAGGAAAAGACCAAGTAAACAGAAAGAATAAAGATTAGAGAGAAAAGATAGTATTGGGGGCACTGTATTTGAAGAAGAGAGAAGATAAAATCAAGGGTATGCAAAGAAGTAAAAATTGCCCTGTGAGGAGAAAAGACATTCCTTCATTAGTATCTTTGTGGAATAAAAGAAGAAAGAATAGGAGGTAATTTCAAAGTGGTGTAAGTTGCAAAATCAGGAAAAGGATCATGTTCATTGTGAAATTATGTCTATTTTGGATTGAATTTCTATTCTCTTCATAGTATTTGCTATCCCATAAATAGTTACAAAATAAAACATCAAAAAAATTCAGAAATTTTTTGAGTTTTTTGATTGTGGAAAGGAATAAAAGGAAACTTGAATATTCTTCTAAATTATATGGAATTAATTTCAAAGGAGAGGAAGAGAAAGTTGGCAAATGAAGATATCATCATGAATATTTCTGAAATCTCTTGAGATCTGTGGGTAAACAGGTGATATATGAAAAGGGGGCACCAAATAGAAAGCCAATGGTCATGATACTTCTTAGATTTTTATGAAAGGAAAATAATTATGGAGATAAAGAGTGATACAATTCCCATTAAACTCCTTTGACATATGAACACTAACAAGCAAAATCTTTTAATATTTGGACCCAGATGTAACTTCTTGAAACTCAATGCTAGACACAAAAAAGTCATGCAATAACATACATCCAAAAGTAGAGCCCTTTCCTCTCTCTCTCTCTCTCTCTCTCTCTCTCTCTCTCTCTCTCTCTCTCTCTCTCTCCTTACTTCTTCACCTCTCCTCAATGAAGAACAGTAATTTCTCCTTTCTTTATACCATTTCAAGCCACAGAAACAGAATATCCCAGTGATAACCTACATGCTTCTCTTTCAATATTAGGCCTACATGTTAAAATGTTGTTTGGATTCAGTTTCTTCTATATAGTTGAAGTGTTGTGTTGGGGACAAAAATGGACAATCATCTAGTTAAATGTACAAAATCACCTCTGAGTCATTGGAAGATGTTGAAACCTAGAATGTCTGTCTTGATTTGATTCAACAAGCATTTATTATGAATGTAATAATGTACATGATACTATATTAAGTAACTGGACTTAAGACAAAAAATAAAAACAGTATCTTCAAAATGTATTCTACTATAATAAATCAATAAACAACAATAATAAAATGGTAGTAGTGGCAAGTTTAAAGGTTTACAAAGCTCTTTCATTATCCTTCAGTTAGCTACATGATATTACTATGTCCATTTTATAGATGAGGAAACTAAGGCTGAGATAAATTAAATGATTTGCCCAGAATTATATACTTAGTAAAGCTTCTGTGACAGGATCTGAACTTGGATCCTCTTGATCTCAGTGCCTTCTCTGTCAAGTCACATCCTGCTTAAATAGAATTTATTTTGCAGAGAACAAGACCATTAATAACCAAAAGGTTCATTGGGAGCCTTTCATCCTTAAACATCCTCTCTGTCCATTGGAAAAACTAACTATAATTACACAGTGTGAAACAAGATTTTTCCCCTCTTGTTCTCCAAAGGAAAGATCTGTAATCTTTCCAGAATCCTGGAAGAGCAAATAATTCTGAGGAAGTAGTCAAAGTGGTGAGCAGACAATGATTTCCCTCCTGGATATTCTTCTGCCAAATAATGGTATTTGAACTTGGAGTTGGAATTGGGAAGAGAAAAGTAATATCTACCCGATCAATTTTTAAGTCTCCTCAGTTAAAAAGTTCCTGCCTTCACCATTAGTGGGGAGCAAAAGTATTCTGACTGCTATTTGATGACACTAAACAGAAATCTAATCTCCATCATTGGAATAGCATTTCATCTGTGCCCATAATGAGGATGTATGAGGTTCATGGGGGAAATCAGAATGCCAAGGAGAGATCAATTTACAGCTGGCATCTGAGGCAAAGCCCAGACTGGAGATTTTATGACAGTTGTCAGTCCCTGGGTAGCCTTCCTGACTACAAGACCAAGTACCTAAATTTAGGTGGCTGCGTGAGTTTGCCAAGTTTATGTCACACACAAGTCATTCAGAGAAGTAGGCACCTGTAGAATCAAAGGAGAAATGTTTTCCTAACAAAGACCATGTTTCAAAACAATGAAATGATCTATGTAATTGTTTTTAAATCTACATACTAAGTAGTGCTAGTTCAAGTCTTTAAGGATGGAAAAGCGTGCCATGTCACCTCTCCTAGTTCCCCTACCTAAATAAGTGACTTCCAGTAAATCAATATACATTCTAGGAAGACACAGTTGTTTCTTCACTTCCATACACTGATGTGACATTCAGTCTCCAGATGGATGTCTACCTTGAGAAAGATTTGAAGATGCAACAACCATCCAGTGTCAACAGTCAAGAACACACTTTAATAAATTTCATTTGGCTACATAATTATTGCTTATGACTTCTCTTTTTCCTTTCTTGGGAGGAATAGGATTGAACATGGAATATATATTTTTTCATATAGGGTGCTTCCAAACATGAAAACTCTTTAAAAATTGCTGAATATATCCAAAGTTCCAATGAATTTCCCAATGTCATACAGTGAAGCTTTGAGGCTAACTTTATCTTCTATACCATATTGCCTCTGAAAAATTTTGTTGTTATTGTTTAGTTGTTCCAGTAATATCTGACTTTTCACAGCTTCATTTGGGGTTTTCATGGCAGAGATGATTGGCCATTTCATTCACCAGATTTTTTTACAGATGAGGAAACTGAGGTAAACTTGGTTAAGCGATTTTTCCCAGACTCATACAATTAGTAAGTATATAAAACAGATTTAACTCAAGTCTTTCTAACTCTACTCCACCTTCTAGCTGTCCCACTAGACTTAATAAAAATACACCCACAATCCACTCAGATATTTAGCATCATTAGCAGTAAATACTGAATGCATGTGTGGTCATGATCTTCAGGCACAAGACATGTTGGTCAAAGAAGAATAATAATCCAAGTTGTAAGGGGGGCAGTTGATAACTTGATGATGTTTCTACTCAATGAAAAGCCCTAGTGTCTAATTAAAAATTTTCTAGGGCAAGGCAAAGCAGTGAGTCATTATACTACAGACAATATCAAAGATGATGGCAGAGCTTGCCATTTACTAGGCTCTTGTCACTCATATATCTAACTTATTTATAGATCCATTAAAACTGAAATCTGAACTATGTATGGTGACAGATCTGTGGGCACAACTGGGGTACAGTCTGCCCAAGTAGCAGCGTGGGGATTACTAATTCTTAATGGAAAACAACTTGGCACCTAGAATGCCAAATCATCATCTTTCATCCTTCAAAGCTATTTGCTAAACCTAGGTCAAATCAACACTCCTTCCCTGCTCTATCACATCCACCCCCTACTTCCACAGACTATGTACAGACTTAACAAACACATACTACTACTACTACTACTACTACTACTACTACTACTACTACTACTACTACTACTACTACCACCACTATCACCATCACCACCATCACCACACAGCAGTTGTGAAACAGTTAAAAGAGAAGAGGTCAGAATGCCTATATCCTGGTATTTCAAAAATATATGATAGAAAGTAGAAGAATCAATTTTATCAAGGCTTTCAGCAGATGCAATTTGGATCTATAATCACCTCACTTGTAAATTGCTTCTATTTTTAGATTTGTTCCTGAGTTTAATTTTCTTTTAACGGTAATCGTAATTAGTAGAACATGATAATATACTGAAGCATTTTAGAGGGTAAGCAGAAGCTGACAAAATACAATGAATACTGGGAGCCTGAATGAGTTTGATTTGACCAGTTACCAGCATATATTTTTTTGATTGATCCAGTCTCTACCTTTAGGATAAAAAACATTCAATTAAAAGGGATTTATTGAGTGTTCTCAACTATCTGGTAATGGATACAGAATGAATGAGTAACCAATACCCTCGGCTGTGTGGAAAGAGATTATTAAGACATTCCCAAAAAAGCATGTGACTTAAGATCATCGATTCAATGATAACATATCAGTGAATTACTGACTCAGCTTGCTTCAGAGGCTCAGGATATGCTTGAGGAGGAACCCAGAGGACTTGCAAATCTCCACTTCTAACTCACCTCAGCTGTTCATTTTCCTGTTTTAAGTTTCAGAAAATGTTTAAGCATCCTCTGCCCACTTTTTCCTTTCAGGTAAAGTGGAGTTAAATTTCCTGAATTAATAATTTAATCTCTTTTTAGTCACTTTAGGCTAAAACCATGATCAAAGGGTGAGCATGGGACCTGACAACTGGTATGGGGAATGCCTGAAGAAAATCCCCTATACCAGGACATATTGGCACATTCTCTGCAACTTAGCATTTCTTATGGCTGCCTGACAAGATTAATTCCAGATCAAATGGATTGCCCAGAATTATATAATCAGTACATATCTGAGGTAGGACTAGAATCCAGGTCATGCTATTCCTTGGTAAGTTATCAATTCAATAAACCATACTGATCCTGCAGGAGGAAAAATAACCAAGTTGCTGCTATTTTGGAGGCAGAAATACTTCATCCATTGAGTCTTAGAAATTTGCTTGAGGATAAGAAAGGTTAACCAACTTCCATGGTCACGTAGTTATTATGTGGCAAAGACAGTTTTTGAACCCTAGAGTTCTATTCCTTTTTGATTTTCCTCCCTTGCCTATCCTTCAAAGAGAATATAGAGATGGTTAAGTTCTCAGTTTTAATGCCAACTTCCTATGGACCTTCGCATTTAAAGTTGTTAAAAAAAAGTTGGTTTTGGACTACTTCTAAATAGCAGCTGTGAGGGAGACCTACTGAGCTCCTTCATTTGGCAAGGACAAACTGAGTAAGTATTTTTAAAATGTGAAGCTATTGGGATAACAAACACCCAGAAAATCCTCTCCATATTTTTCTATCCATAAAACAAGCTGAACTAAAGTCATCAGTAAATAACACAAGATTTGAGCCCACCAAAATTCTTTTCACCTAGAAACATGTTCTCCTCAAGCAATTGTCAATGTTGAATGGACAAATAGCCAAGGGTTAGGCATGTTTAGAACAGTTAAATGTAATATTGAATTGACTTATGCCACAATATTTATGTTGGATTTGTTCATCTACAGAAGGCCAAGCTTCAAAGGGAAGAATGGAAAATTAATCCCATTTGCTAGGTGGCTTGTGGCCACCTAGCAAATGAAGCCTACTCAGCTGAATGAATGGTTTTGGTTCTTACCTGCCCATATTCACAGACAAGGCTAATGGTTTACTCATTTATTCTTTGCAATTTTGAAGAGCATCCTCCTCTTTATCTTTAAGGTACTACCTGATCCATCTCTAGATTGCCATGGAAGATTGTATTCATATGAAGGAATATGTAATTAAGGCCTTAAGGCTCATCAAGATGAAAATCAAAAATCATTCATGTGATTTGTACTGGTATTATTGTTCTCTCTATATGGTCATTTGATTTTTATTTTTCTTTACTATAGTCTACTATTAAGTTGCCAAATTCTTCACTGCAAAATGCTACCCAAAATATAGCTGTGGCAGCTAGGTAACACAGTGGAGTGATTGCTATACCAGAAGTCAATAAGACAAGAATGCATATTAGCTGTGTGACCCTTTTTTAAGTAACTTAACTTCTATCTGCCTCAGTTTCCTCAACTGTAAAATGGGTAATATCTATTTTTCAGTATGGTTGTTGAGGATAAAATAAAATAATAATTGTAAAGTACTTTCCATAGTGCCTGGAATATTGTAAGTACTTTATAACTGCTTGTTCCCTTGTTCTCTTGTATTGGGAGGGAGTGAGGACTCAGGGAAGCAGGGAAGATAAAATAAAAATGATGCTTCACTTAGAAGAAATGCAATGCAACATCACTGGGTTTGGGACCAGAAGATCCAGATTTGAATCTCACCTCTGCTCTATAGGATCTTGGGGAAAACCACTCTTTAGGCTTCAGTTTCTTCATGTTTAAAAAATAAAGGTTGGATTCTCTAAGGGCCCTTTCATCTCAAACAATCTTATAATCCTTTAATGAATATATTATCTGTATAACTTGGCCTGCTTTATACCTCAATACTTGAAAATTCTATCAAGAGGCCTCATCTGACTGGGGTCAGATGATTCAGGTATACCTGTTAGGAAGTTAGGATCCTGTGCTAAGAGGGAATCCTATATTTCCTGTTCTCAAGGATCTCAATAGCAATTTGAAAAGTAGGATTAATCCTCAAGAAACAATTAGAAAATGAACAAAAAATTTGCAATTAATTTTTTGACCGTGGTTCATAAGGTTATCGGATTTTAGAGAAGAAAGTTATCAATGAATAAGAGGTAACTCTTGAAAGAGCAGTAGAATTTGTTAATGGAGAGGAAAAGGAATGATATGTCATATGGGATTAGCCCAAACAAAAGTACAAAGGCAAGAATAAACCCTGCATATTTAAGTTATGAGAAAGAATAGATAGAGGTGTGTGATAGTATACAGAAGGTAGCAACAGACAAACATTCCAAAGAAAAGGAAGAGTAAGAAAGCAAAATAAGTATTTGATGAAGCTTTTCCCAATAGCTGAGGAAAGAAAGAAAGGATTGCAGAATTTCAGAGAATAGCAAAGAGAGATAAAAAGGCTTTCTTAAATGAGTAAAATGCAAAGAAATAGGAGAAAATAACAGAATGGGAAAATCAAGAGATCTCTTCAAGAAAAATAGATTTATCAATGGAATGTTTTATACAAAAATGGACCTGATAAAAGACAAAAAAAAGGACTGAACAAAAAATTAAGAAGACATCAAGGAATTAAGAAGAAATTAAGAAATTCCAGGAATACACAAAAGAGCTATACAAGAAAGAGCTTAACCAAGATGGTGTGGTTACCAACAGGCATCCAGGAAAAATAAAGTCAAGTGGACCCTAGAAAACTTTGCTAACAATAAGACTAGTGGAAATGAAGAAATTCCAGCTAAGTTGTTTAAAATCCTAAAAGATGATGTCATCAAAGTCACTCAATATGGCAATAGATTGAGAAAGTAAAGAAAACCCCTTGCTGAGAGTGAAAGAGGAGAGTGTAAAAGCTGGCTTGAAGCTTCACATAAAAAAATATAAAATTAACTAAGATCTTAAGGAAATGGAAGAGGGAGAAGAAATGGGAGCAGTGTCATTTTTTTATTCTTGGACTCAAAGATAACTGCAAATGGCCACTGCAATCATGAAATTAAAAGACACTTGATCCTTGTAAGGAAATTTATGGCAATTCTGGGACAATACACTAAAAAGCAGAGACATCACTTTTCCATTAAAAGTTCAGTCTGTATAGTCAAAGCCTTATTTTGTTTTTTTCCAATAGAAATGTATAACTATGAGAGCTGGACTATAGAAAAGCAAGTGTCACAGAATCTATGTTTTTGAGTTGTGGTGCTGGACAAGCCTTTTGAGATTCCTTTAGAAGCAAAGAGACCTAGTCAGAAATTAATTTAGGCTATTCACTGGGAGGTCAAATACTGGAGCTGAAGCTTAAATATTTTGATAATGTAATGAAGGAATTGTTGGAAAGTAACCTGATGTTGGGAAAGAGTGAATGTAATAGAAAAGGGAATGGTAGGTAGATTGGTTTGTTTTAGGGAAACAATGAACATGAACTTGGACAGACTTTGAAAGATAGTTTTGAAAGAAAGATATAGAAAAAAGAAGGGATATGGTACACAATGGTCCATGGTCTCTTGAAGAGTCAGATATGACTGAATGACTGGAAAACAAAATGACAGCTCATTTTGCAAAGTAATAGGAGAAACACTATACAAGAAGAACCATTTTCAGAAGCCATTTTTGTTTTTGAGCAGGGAAGTGGCATGTTGAAAATATTGCAATAAGAATGTTAGATCTACTATGTTATTGATGATCAATGATCTTTACCCTCTCCCATCAATCATAGAACTTTGGTTAATGTAGTAAGCAAACCATTTTTTTGTTTTAGCCTAAACTAGCTGGGGAGAGATTAAATTATAAAATTCAGGAAAATAAACAATACGTGTATATAGTTGAAGAAACATTGGAGTTGGAGATATTAACTTGCATTTAACCTGTTTTAAAATTCTGGATCTACCACATTAACTGTGTGACCCTTGAGCAAGTCATCTAACTTCTTAGCGTCTCAGTTTCCTTACCTATAAATTAAAGAAAATGAACTAAATGACATTGGAACCTTTTAGCTCTAAATCTACGATCATAAGATAATATGGGAGATTATTTAAACTGGTAAGAAGATAGAGGCAAGGAAACCAGTAGAGGCTGTTGAAGTGCTACAAACAAGATGTGATAATTTGTACCTGGGTCATGGCAAGAAAAAAAAGAGTAAATCTAAGAAATTTTCGAAGACTTGGAAATGGATCAAGAAATAGAAATAGTATAATGATCTCTGTTCCATACATATACTGAAACTTTCTGAAAAAACAGATTATGAAATATGCCCAGGGGACATAGCAAAACCAATATCAGCCATACTACACTGAGAACAGTTCACCAAAATATTTTTTCGATATAGGAAAATACCATAACAAATGAGATAAATATTGTGATAGCAACTCTTTTTTTCTACCTCCTCTTTTTCTGTGGGTAATTACCAATGTCTGCAATTGACAACAGTTGATCAAGTCAAAATAGGAAAACTAATATTAACGAGCCAGATTCTCCCACCACGTACCACCCGATGAAGTCAATAAGAGCTCTGTGCTCCCAGGGAGACACATGGTGAGCAAATCTGGCCCAGTATTTACATTGCACTTTTTAATCTGAGTATCTTAAAATGCTAAACAAATATTCACTTTCACAGGGCATCCTAGGAAATGGATCACATCATTTTTATGATTATGAAACTATGTTAAAGGATTTGAACTAAAGAATAATATGGTAGAAGCAAAATAAAAAAAGATAAAATAATTTGCCACTTTGTGGATAGGGCAATCATAATGAGGAAAAGCTCACATTTATAATATGAAAATTCTTTTTTTTCTATATCTTGTTTCTTATTTGGTCCACTTTTCTTGTCTTTTCAGTATTTCTACTACTAGCTCTGTCACAGCCTAGCCACATGATGTCAGACAAATCAGTTAATCTCTCCTATCTAGGATAGTATAATTGTGCTAACCTACGCATCAAAGAATTTATTCATAAAACACTCAATCAGAGTTGAATAATTCATTCATAATTTTAAAGTTCTTAGAAAATTTCTAATGATGGGCATAAAAATATATTAATTAAAGCCAGAATATAGTGACTCAAAAATGGTTTATCCGGTCTGATAGAAACAATGTTTAACCTCTATGCCTTTACTAGTTCTTAGCTACCCCCCTCTAAATAAATACCACTCATTTGGGTTTTATTTTGTTAATTGATGTCAGGGATAAGGAAATAGGAAAAGGAGGATATTAGTGAAAGTGTGTGCCAACAGAAATATTTTTGGACCTTTTCATTGTTTTGTAGTACTCAGAATATTACTTTCCTCATTAGTTTACCTAGGCAGCTCGATGGTACAATGGATAGAATTTTGACCCTGGAGTTGGAAGATTTAAGTTCAAATTCAGCCTCTGACATTTACTGACTGTGAGCTAAACACTTACACTTTGTCTGCCTCAGTTTCCTAATCTGTCAGACAGGAATAATAATAGTACTTACCTCCCAGGTTTGTTGAGAGTATCAAATGAACTTATGTTTATAAAGCAATACTATCTGACCCATAGTCTAGAAGTTATTAGATATCTAAAAATGCTTATTTTCTCATTCTTATTCATGAGTAGAGTGGATTATAATGATCTGTCAAGCTCATAGTTTCCGATTGGTCAACCAGGTAAATATTATGATAATTCAATTCAACACTTACTAATGTTCATGATACTTACTTAATATTTAAAACTTTTATTATGTAAAACAATATACTAGTCATGGTGGGGAGTACAGTGATGTTCTAGGTATCTTGGAAGAAGAGGATGAAAGAGGAGAAATAGTACTTGATGATGATGATAATATATAGTACTTCAAAGTTTATAAAGTATTTATATGTATTATCTCAATTATGACAATAACCTTGGGAAATAGATGCTATTATTATTTTCATTTTACAGTTGAGGATGAGAAAGTTTACATGAGAAAGGTATTCTTGACTTGTATTCTTGACTTCAAATCTACTTTCCAATACTTTCATCTGGTTCCCCAAGGGGGTAACTCAGAAGACAGTCTCTGGTTTCAGTTTCACAAAAAGAACAGACACAGATAAATATGGGCAAGGTCTTAGGTTAAGTCGTGATATGCTCAATGCCACATTCTGATAGGAGTGAGCCAAAATGAACTTATATTCATCAACAAGTCAGATTTCGAAGATACAAATCCATGGCAAAAGTTCTGACCCATTGGAGTGGCTAGGTGGCATGATGGATAAAGCACCGGCCTTGGAGTCAGGAGTACCTGGGTTCAAATCCAGTCTCAGACACTTAATAATCACCTAGCTGTGTGGCCTTGGGCAAGCCACTTAACCCCATTTGCCTTGCAAAAACCTAAAAAAAAAATTCTGACCCATGAAGAAGATGACTGCAGAGGCATCCACCTAAAAGAGAGAATAACATAACAGATCACAATGAGTCTGTTAGAAGTCACAATTGTTCTCTTGTTTTCTTGCTATCCCTTAATTATGGTTGCCTATAGTGGTCTATGGCTGCTGCAGACATAGCCCCTGGACTTGAAGTCCAGCATTTACAACCTTCAAGATTCTAAGTCTCTGATGATAAAGAGAGAGAGAGAGAGAGAGAGAGAGAGAGAGAGAGAGAGAGAGAGAGAGAAGGTAGAGATAGAGAGTGAAGCAAGGAGGAGGGAAAGGAAAAAAGAGGTAAGAGTAAGAGAGAAGGAATAAAGGAGAATCGATGAGAGAGAGGGAGGGAAGAGGTGAGAGAGGGAGGAAATCAGGGAGGAAGACAGAAGAGTCATTGACAAAAAGACAGATATTCACACTATTATCAAATTTGAGACTTTTCACTGGCTTTGTTTTCTGCATACTTAAAATTATATGTGATACATTATTTAGAAATTATTAGTAGTTTAGTGAATTACTTGGAATGAAAACTGAACTAGAAATAAGGACTGGATTCTAGTTCAGGCATTGCTACTAAAATAATTGTGACTTTGGAAGTCATTTCATATCTCTGTACCTCAGTTTTCTTATCTGTTGGACTCTGACTCCAGTCTCAGCTTACTATGATGTTCGATATAGATATAATTTATATAATACATACATTTATAATGTGACTATCTGGGACTCAGCCATCATCATTCCATCTACAAGGCATCGACTAAGTGCACCTTAGTTCCTTCAATTTTAATTGCTCTAATTCTCAGTCGTCATCAATTTTTCCACTTTCAAATCCTCACTCTACTAACTACCATAAAAAACCCTTTCAAGAACTGCATTCAACTTAACTAATTTCATCTTTGTTCATGATCACATTTGCTAAATGAAATTATTCATTGCAGAGAATCCATAGCAACTACAACAACCAAAAACACTCTGTAATATGCCATATGCCAAGACTCAGAAATGGTTTTGTTAAACATAATGCAACTTTATACATTTATTTGCTGTGGCAGATTCTCTTATTCCTAGATGGCCTATGCAACTATCATTCTGCTGCATACCTGAAATTCAACAAAATCATAACTGAGATCTTACTATTTACATAGCACCAGGATAGGAACTATGAGTGACACAGAAATTAATAAAATATAATCCCTGCCCTGAAGAAATGTGCATTCTATAAAGAATGGTAAGTTATGTATGCAAAATACTCCACTGCAAGACAGAATGAGATAAGAATTTTAGGAGCTGTACAAAGTGATATGAATGCATAAAGTCCAATCTGACTAAAGGGTACAAGAAGGGTTGTTTGGAGGTGACACTGAAGATGAACTTTGAAAGATGGGCATTACTTCAATAAACAGAGATTCCAGGAAAATGAATCACTTTCTAATGCTAGAGGGGACTAGAAATCACTTACAGATGAGAAAATTGAGACCCAAGAAGGACCTGCCCAGATCATACAGGCAATAATAGATCTGAGATTCAAATTCCATTTTTCTCATTCTATACTTTCCTCCACTTCCATAGTATCCTGGAGGATTACATGGAGAGAGAATATCATGACAAAGCATGAAAGTCAAAAAATACATGGTCCATTTAATATGAGAAAATCTAATTTGGTCACAGCAAAGTACATATGAAGTAAAGTATTAAATAGTTTTAGAAGAGAGACTAGAGCTACAATGTGGAGGGCTTTGAAAGACAGACGGAGGAATTCTTATTCTATTTAATAAAAGAGGTATGCTTTAGGAACTGCATTCAAGTAGGAATAGGATATAGTATTGGGATTAGCGAGGAGTCAGAAAAATGCTAAGAGACCATGGCAGTAATCCTAATGGGAGGTACCAAGGACCAATTGAAATGGAAAAGATGGATCCAATTTGAAGGCTATTTTGGGAGGTAGAATCGATGGCATTTAGCAATGTTTTGAATGGGTCAGAAATGAGCAAGAGGGTAAGAGTAAAAGGTGATTCAAAGACTTCTAAACTGATTGATTAGGAGGAAAATTATGGTAATATAAATAAGGGAATCAGGAAAAGAAACTGACTTGGGCAGCTGACATGACTAGATGTCTAATGGATTTGTTAAGGAGAGAAACTCAAGTGTTTTCTAGTAGACCATTAGAAATAAAATGTAGAAGTTTGGAAAAAAAGTTAGGGCTATACATATAAATTTAATAATCATCCTTTCAAAGGTAATAGTTAAAGCTTTGGGAAAGAAAAATATTTATAAAGAATAATTAGATAAAACAAAAGATTTGAGTTAAATTTTAGAAAGCTTTATTTTTAAAGACCTAGGGATTTGTTAAAAGCTGAAGAGACAGAGGGTATGAAGTCGTGAAGGCCAAGGAAGGCAGAAATACCAATGGGTCAGTTATGGCAAATGTTATCAAAAGGGTAAGACAAATGAAGATAAGTACAAAAACATTGGAATTCATTAGTGAACTTCAGTGAGATAGTTACAACAGAAGTAGAACTCTCAAGTCAGATGTTTAGGAGTGGGATCAATGGGAGATGAAGAAGTGTAGACAATTACAGTCAACTGACTATTCTTTCTAGGAGTTTGCTGCTTAAATAGAGAAGGTTTAGTAGCTAGAGAAGTAGCACATTGGGAAAAAAGAGATGTTTAATTGATTTTTAATTGTATTAGATGTCTATAGATTGAGTGAAAAGAGTCAATTGAAAAGGAAAGATTAGGGGTGGCTAGGTGGGACAATGGTTAGAGCACCAGCCCTGGAGTCAGGTGTCAGGAGGACCTGAGTACAAATTCGGCCTCAGACATTTAATAATTACCTAGCTGTGTGACCTTGGACAAGTCAATTAACCCCATTGCCTGGCACAAACTTACAAAAAGGAAAGATTAAAGAATAAAAAAGTCAGGATAGAATAATTGATGGCATAATATCTAAGAAATAGATGTAATTGAGGGAATGGATAAAAGGATTCACTTTGGATCATAGGATAACCAAATAGTGGGGTTAGGAAGGATAATGGAGATCAAAGAAAAGGAACATTTATACAATTTATTCAATTCTGACATGATATCACAAGCCATTTCTCAAGAATCCATCTACATACTGCACTATGCTAGACACTGCTAAATACATAAATGGAACCAGTTCCTGTCCTCCAGCTCCTGAAATATGAGACAAACAACAGGCAATCAGTTTATCAATAAACATTTATCAAATCCCAACTATGCATAAGGCATTGTGTACAATAGCTTTCAAAACAAACTTTCAAAAATAAACACATCATAATGAGAGTCATACCTACATATCATGAGAGATGAAAATTTGCCATTTATTTGTGACTGAGAATAAAAACTTATTTAGTCTTTTGAAATGTCTCCGTCTCAAAATCACTTTTTTACACATAAAGGCATTTTAAGTCAATATAAAAATCTTCAGTTAATGTAAAGTTTGTAGAAAATGCTGTGACCTCTACTTTCTCATAGATTTTCTTTCCTCTGAGTAACAATTATCTATTTCACAGTATGTAAATGTAAATATTGTGAAACTAAATTGATAACTAGGACATAATCCATTCAAACAATACTACATGGCAAACTTTAAAAAATTATCAAGATTAGTAGTTGTGAACTACATTTTTTAAAATGTAAAAAACATTCTTGGTTTATGGGCATAAAAAAAAAAACAAGTGGCAGATTTGGCCTTCTGACTAGTGTTTGCTGACCCCAGAATGATAGAGCAAAAACACTCTGAAATGTATGGAATGTGTGTAAGTTCACAAAAAACTTTAAAGACAAAACTCTTTTTTAAAGCATTACTGCCTTTCTCCAACTTTGACTTCTCTAAATTCACTATAGCAATCAACACCTCACAAATCATCCTGTTCCAGCAGACCAAAATTGATTTTTGAAAAGGAAAAAAGAATACTCCTTTGCCCATATTTTAAAATACATCAAGATGTGGTAGTGATCATGAGTTCTCTTCAATAAAGTTTTATACTTCTTTTTCCAAGCTGTTAATTCATTTTTCATATCTTCCTTTTATAGCTCTCATTTGGTTTGGTTTTACAATCATTTTAGCTCTTTTAAAAATTCCTCTTTTAACCCTTCTAAGTATTCCTGTTTGTTTTCTTTCCAAGCTGCATTTTTCTTTGAGGCTTTGCTTGTAGATGTTTTCAAGTCACCATCTTCTGTATTTAAGTATGACACCATAGTAGCTTTTATAATTAGGTTCCTTTTTTATTTGCTCATTTTTTTCAGCTTATTTCAACTTTGAACTTTATCTTAGTGCTGGGTTCTGCACACTTCTGAGAAGGATTCTAGACTTCTTTTTACATCTTTAATTTTTCTTTAGAGATAAGTCTGGAGGATTGCAATCTTTCAGTGCTTCCAAAGGGATATGATCCAGTCTTTTCACTACTCTCCTAATCTAAACTCTGCAAATTCTTTACTTTCATATTGACTTGTGGGTGATTGAATATAAAACTGCTGCTGAATTCAATACCTGTTTGTGTGCTGGGAGGCTCTGCATTTTCAGAGCAACTGAATAGCTGTTTACCCTTTTGGATCTGAGCCACGCATTATATTTCCTTAACTCTTCTTGTTCAGTATGGAGGTAGCACCCCATTTGGACTACTTTTTTTCCACCCTGGATCTATGACTCCAAACTGGGTAGTGAATGACAACATTCCTATACCCTGAACTAGTTCTGGGATCCTGTGGTATCTCTGTCTTTGTTGGTGCTTCCTTCTCTGATGCTCTCTTGGTTTTCCTTCTAAATCCTGCATGCTAGAATGCTCTAAGCTATGTATATTCCTAGCCAGACCTCATTCCCAATGTCTAGAATTCTATCTCCCTAAACTATTCTGAGCTAGAAAAATGGCTCACTGTCACTTTCATTTGACTTTCCTGTTCAGATTTTTGTAAAAAAATGTAATTTTTCATAAATACTTAAACATTCATCTATCACATTAATAAATACATTATCTATCCCCCTATAATTGGTTTTCACTCATCAAAAGGTTTTTCTCAACAACTAGTAATAGTTGATGCTTGGAATAGTCCTAACAAGAAATAATGAGATAAAAAAAGAAAAGTCAAATTTTCTCTTATGTAGCACATAAATACAGCTCGTTATTATACCACACTTCTGTCAACTAGCTAGACTTAATATATCATAAGCTATTTGAAGGCAAATATTATATCTTAGTAGATAAATACTCAATGAGTATTAGCTGGAATTTAATTCTTGCTTTTAGTCTCTTCTTACTCCAAAATTACTATATATCCAGATAATAGAATACAGTACTCATGATCTGATCCATTAGTACCATATTATTCCCTTGCTCAATAATCTTTAGTTGTTCCCTGTCACCTATGCTATGAAATTCAAACACCTAATCCAAAGTCCTTTGTTACATTTTTCTCCCATGCCTTTGCAATCTCATTTCTTTTCTTTCTCCAATTTGAACCTCTAATTAAATTATGTCCATAATTCCCCCCAAAAAAACTGTATTTTTAATTCTTATACAACCTAATTCTTCTAATATCACTGATGGCCTTTATCATCTCTTCTCCCTTGTTTTTATTTCATTCCCCAAATACTCCCCCCACTATCTTTTTGTCCCATGGGTTTCTATTGTTATAATCTCTTTTACTGTCTAATTCTAATATTACTTTATTCCTTTTCAACTTTCTTCATAAATCTATATTAACTCAAAAAACTAGTTTAAAAATAATTGAAAACTGACCTTATATGTCCAATTTCTTTCCATTTCTACTAATGTAGCAGCATTACCGTGTAAGTAAAATAACAGCTAAAAGTATAATAAAACTCCACCTTTTTTAACTATTTGGAGAATACATAACTATGATTTAATGATTATGGGAAACTTTCAGAATAGAACATCATTCCACCAAATTAGACACTTTACTGTCTATAAATTACAATATTATAGAGTTAGTTGCCTGAGGTATTGAAAATTTAAGTAATTTGGCCCAGATCACAAACCTGAGATGAATTAGTGGCAGTTTTTGAATTCAGGCTTTCTTCACTCTAAGATTAAACATTCTATTATAACATGCCTCCTGGATCAATCATGCTCCCTATATACCTATCCAATGGCAGCTAGAGTGCTGGAATCAGAAGGACTGATTTCAAATCTGGGCTCAGATGTTTACTAGTTTGGGGATCCCAGGCAAGTCACTTTACCCTGTTTGCCTCAGTTTCTTCATCTTTAACATGAGCTAGAGAAGGAAATGGCAAACCAAACTAATATCTTTGCCAAGAAAACTCCCAAAAGGGGTTGCAAAGAGTGGGGTGCAACTGAGAAAGACATAGTAATTTACCTATCCATAGTATATCAAACTAGATCTTAGAACCCACAGAACTAGTATAACAGTGTTACTAAATACTAGTGAAAAATATTTATAATATTATATTTTCTATGACTTAATGAAAATATTTTTAATTAAAACAGTAATCACCCTTACATGGCTATTACTTCTAATCACTAGAATTATCAGTTCAAAATAAATTGTCACAGTAGATAGAGTGCTGGACATGGGGGTAAGGAAGATGAGTTCAAATCCAGTCTCAAACACTTATCAACTTCATGACCCAGTAAATCACTTAAGCTGTTTTTGTAATCTATAAAACAGAGATAATAATAGCACTATCTCAAGCTGGTTTTGAGAATCAAAGATAATGATATCTGTGAATCACTTTGAAAATCTTAAAACTCTCTCTGTATAAATGCTAGCTGCAGCTTCTGCTGGTGGGTGGATGGTAGTAGTAGTAGTTGTAACAGTACTAGTAATAGTAGTAGTAGGAGTAGGAGTAGTAGTAGTAGTAGTAGTAGTAGTAGTAGTAGTAGTAGTAATGGTAGTAGTAATAATAGTGGTAGTGGTGATAAATGTAGTAGTATTATACTTGAGAACTCCAACAATGTACCATTTTGGAACTGGAGGATTATCACCCGGAAATAAAACTGATACTTAAAAACTCAAGTAATTTTTTTTTTTTTTTTTTGGAGAGGGAGTAGGTATGTTACTTTTACAGCATGACATTGTGGTAAGGCTTTTCTTTTTTTTTCTTTAAATTTATTTTCATCCATATGCACATGTATATTTTTAAGTTATAAAATTTCCTTCCAACCTCCCTTTCCACTCCCCGCCCCAAGCAGTAAACAGTCAGGTTAGCATTGTACATACATATTCTGATAAAGTGATTACAGATTAATCATTTTCAATTTTCGGAATTAGAATTGAGGGAAAGAGATACATAAGAGATAATTTTTATAAAGTGTTCATCAGATTCTGAAGGGGTGTGTGTGTGTGTGTGTGTGTGTGTGTGTGTGTGTTTGTTTTTCATCCTCTGGATGTAGATAACATAGTCCATAACCAGTTGTCCTAGCTCTCTGGACTGCTGAGAGAAGTTGCTTCCATCAAGATTGTTTACCTTACAATGTTGCTGTTGTGTTCTACTCCCTTCGCTCAACATCATATCCTCCAAGGCATTCCATACTTCTCAAGTCTGACCATTTATAGGTTCTTATAGAACAATAATATTCCATAGTATTCATGTATCATAACTTGTATAGCCATTCCGCAATTGATGGGCATCCCATCAATTTCCAATTCTTTGCCACTACAAAAAGAGTTGCTATGAATATTTTGGAATATGTAGGACTTTTCCCTTTTCCTATAGACTTAGAATTGGAATTGCTGGGTCAAGGAGTATGGACAGTTTTAATGCTCTTTGGGCATAGATCCATATTGCTTTCCAGAAAGGCTGCATCTGTTCACAATTACACCAGCAATGCATCAATGTCCCAGTCCTCCCACAAACTTTCCAACATTGATCATTTTCCCTTTTTCTCATCTTGGTCAATATGATAGATGTGAGATGATCCCTCATTGTTGCTTTAATCTGCATTTCTCTAATCAATAATGATTTGGAGATTTTTTTTCATACGATTATATATAGCATTAATTTCTTCATTTGAAAACTGTCCATGTCCTTTGACCATTTATCAATTGGGGAATGACTTGTGATCTTATAAAATTGATGCAATTCTCTATATATTTTAGAAAAGTATTATCAGAACTCCTAGTTATGAAGATTTTTTCCCAGCTTTCTGCTTTCCTTTTAATTTTGGCAGCATTGATTTTATTAGTGCTTTTTAATTTAATATAGTCAAAATCATTCATTTTGCAGTTTATATTATGCTCTAATTCTTGTGGTAAGGTTTTTCAGGACTACAAATTTTAGCCCATATCAAATAACTTGCTTTACCAATGAGGGGGATTGGGGTGGGAAGAAGGGAGAGAATTAGGAACTCAAAGTATTAAAAGTAAATGTTGAAACTTGTTTTTGCATGTAACTGGGGAAAAATAAAATACAAAAAATAACCTCAGGCACAATATATTTAATAGGTATCAACAAACCAAATCCTCAATCTCTAAGCTTTGAGGAAAGAAAAGCTTTTAAAATTTAAATTTATAAAAAGAAATCAAAGTATTGTAAGTATTGGATTAGTTATATTGCATCCCCATTATTCTCTCTGCTACCAGAGTTGTGCTTTCAATACAACTAAAGGAGATGAACTTACATTCTAATGTTTATTAAATTATAAAATTTAATGTTTACCCATTTTTGTAATTGTACATAGAAAATAAACTATAAAAGAAAAAAAAAACAATAGCAGCATAGTGAATTATCCCAGAACCATTTCTACTCGAACTCAGTAAAAATATATTTAAAATAATAATAATGATAATAAATAGTGGGATTATTTTATCTATCTTGCAATGGTTCACAAAACATTAAACATAAAGTAATAGCAGGTTATCAGTTCATCCCAGGAGCATTTCTATCTGAATACTATTGATAATGATTAACAATAACAGCATCTGGCATTTATATATATATTTTAAGGGTTACAAAGTACTCTACTAACATTTCTCTATGAGACCAAGTCACAGATGAAGATAAAGGGACCCTAGAGCCATTATATTAGTGAGAACAGCTATACATGATTCTCCTTGCCAGGAGATATTTTTCTCACATGTTGAAATGGAGAGAGGAGATTAAAGGAAATAACTTTCTAAAAACAATTTAAAAAATTCCCTAGGAATTATGAAAATCAAGTATTTTTAAGTCACACTTTTATCATGTGGTATAGTAGATTGAAACTGATCTCATCAGCATCAGAGAGAACAGGTTTCAAATTCTACCTCTATGATTCTGGCTGTTAAGATCCTGAAGCAGTTACTTTACCTCTCATTAACCCAGCTAATTTAGTAAGATTGTAAAGTGCCAAATAGTTACAAATCTGCATTGATAGAGAATTCAATAGGTGTTCTCTGCAACCATAAAATCATTTATATAGTCTTCTCTTAAAAGCCTTAAATCATCATGGAAATCACTACCAATATTTTAGTTTAGATGTTCACTAAAGAAATATGACTGCTTAGATGGGATTTCTAAATCACATGAATTCTGAAAATTTACATGCATCAAAGGAATGTTAGGGCAAATATAAAAACCAGAAGTTATTCCAACCAATTCAAGTCCTAAATTAGAAGGGTGGGTGAAGCAACAAAGTTTACTTTGTTCATAAAATATGGATCAAAAAACAAAATCCTTCAAATAAATCTTCTCTTTTCACCCAAGACTTTAGGTTTCAAAATATAATTCTAAGCTACTTATAGAAACAACTGAATTAGGTAGAAAATATACACTGCATGAGAATATTAGCTTTGTTATTAATAGTACTGCATTAAGTAAAATGCCATGCAAAAACATAGTTTCTTCCAGATCTAAAGGAATTGTTCTTAAAGTTCAAAAAATTCCTGTTACTTTTATATTTGCTTATTTTCTGTTGCTATTTTAATATTACTCCTGTCTCTGCAGTTTCCACTTCTACCTAGGCCCTGAAGCAAAAATATTGAACTATTCTTGCATTCCCCACAAAACTAGAAACATGATGTTCTCAGTGGGGGGGGGCGGGGATCTCACAAAAGAGCTTGACAGCACCTAAGGGACCTCTGGGATACTCTCCTAAGCTCCTGGGATTGCAGGTATTTCAGATCAAGGGGTACATAGAATTTTCATAATTAACTGAATCTCAAATTACTTTTGCAGATGTATTTTTAACACAGTCATTAATATGATCACTTAACATTTAGAATTTGAAGGGGCATTAGAGATCATTTTGCTCAACCTCAGAATTTTACAGAAAGTTATCAAACATGTTCCTAGAAAGGGGAAACTCTTATCGGGAGTCAAGTCAATAATATAATTGAAATAATTTCCCATGCTACCTGACTTCTGGTCATGTTGTTTTTGCTAAGTTTTAACCCTCAAAACTCAATCTAATCTAGAGGTATCAAGATAGATGGCACAATGTATAGAATGCTGGCCCAGGAGTCAGGAGGACTCATCTTCCTGAGTTCAAATCCAGCCTCAAACATTTATTATCTATGTGATCCTGCCCTTAACACTCAAGCTTGTTTGCTTCAGTTTCTTCACTTATAAAATGACCTAGAAAAGGAAATGACAACAAACCACTCTAATACCTTTGCTAAAAAAGGGGGGGAAATCACAAAAAGTTGGCAGAGACAGAAAATGAAAAATGACAAACAAATATGAAACAACAATCCTGAATGGGCCCAAATTAAAGTGTAATTGGTAACTATTTTACAAAATCAATTAAAATGCAATAGAACATAACCAAAGTTACTATCATTATTATGTGACTTTCTCAGACAGTATGTGACCAGAAGAGATCCTTATTTTGAATTTAATGACCCTCACTTTTTCTGAGTTTGATCTAACCATTTCATTTCTTGCCAGGCTAGTGCAGCTGTGTTTACATTCTATTCCAAATGGGGGACTAGTGCAATTATCTGCAAGATGAGACCACATACCAGGGTGGGGGGGGAAGCACATTTTGGAGTCATGGGATCTGAGTTCAAGTCCAGATTTTGCTATTTACTTACTATCTGAATGACCTTTTAAAAATTCCCACAAGCTCTCTGGCCTGAGTTTGCTCATCTCTGAAATGAGAGACTTGAACTGGTTGACCAAGAGGATGAAATAATGTCTGGGGAAACCTTGGAATCATCATTAACTCTTTTCTCTCCCTTTGGAGACAGCCTGGGAAAAGGCATAGAACTTGCTGACTGTCCCAGGTGCTAAAGCACCCTAGGAAAGGAACCAATTTTCACTGTAAACTTAAGTTGAAATAGGCACAAACTGGGCCATTAGTGCATTTACAAACAGTTCAAGTCTTGGGGTTTAATGTCTGAGTTAATAAGATTTTCAATTTCTCCATGAATTAAGGATAGGGGCTGATTTACATAATGTTTAGAAAGCTCACAAACTTCATATTTTGTGTAAAATAATTGTGATTCTCAAAGGCTTTCCGAGCTGCGCCAATTTGGCAAAGACAGCTCTCTGGGGTTGCCAGACTGTGTCCAGATTTTTCAGTCCCATCTTTGGCAGAATCCTTCCAACTCCATTTTCAGGACCAAAATAACTGGCTGCAGGCCAGCAGCCTGAATGAACACTCTTGCCAAGTTAACACTAGCTAGGAAAGCCTTTGAGAATCTAAAACTAAAAGAGTTTAGTCCTTCCTTTCTTTGGAAAACTCAGAACTGATCTTGTCACCATGTCATCTGACAAAGTGACAGCCTTTACTTCTATAATCAAGGGTAAGATGTCACATCACATACAAAATGTCATGAAGGAGAGAGAGCAGAAAACAATTTGGTTTTTTCTTCTCTAGCTTCTTCCCATCATCTAATTATAGCTCAGGAGAAGAAATTCAGTGAAATTGGTTGGCATCATATAAACAAGCCAATTCAGTGATTGATGGAAGTTTTGCCTGAATTGACCAGGTATTTGGTCACTCATGTAGACAGTACAAAGTAAAGTGTAGACTTTAAATTATCTGATTAATTAAGCCCAACTGGAAAATTCATTTTGAGGTCAAAATCATCTGGCTTTGCTACCCACATTGATTAATGAACCAGATAATTGCTGAATCTCCATTTCACTTTATGCTCCATAGTTACAACCTCAGAATAAATATTTAGTTGGATATGTGACTTGCTCTTCAATGCTATTCAGGGCAAAAATCAATGGTCTAGGGGGGAAATGACCCAATTTGTGATTTTTTTTTCCCTTGAGATTTGGTGTTTGAATGGAATTTTACAAATCATCTAGTCCAATTCTCTCATTTTACAAATAAGGAAACTGAGACTTTGAGAAGTTAAAATGGTTTTCCCAAGGCTATATGGCAATAATTAAATTAACAAAAGTCTTTGTTTCCTTTCCCAAACAAGTGGTGATCCAGTCTCCATTTTTTAAACATGGTTAAACTCCTTGATAATTTATTATATAATTTTTCCCTGTTGGACGAAGCCAATTGTCAATCTAATGCACTATCCTTAAGACATGTAGAATGGTAGAGAAAAAGAAAGCCAATTTCATTTGTTCACAATATTTATTTTTCTTAAATATGTCCAAGGTCCAGAGGACAGATAGACATATTTTAAATACATAATATTAAAATGTGAAATTTATAAGAACAGCAGTTTTTTAAAAAAAAAATTATGCTTGTTTAATTTCTCTGAGGATTCTCTGAGTTGAGACTCTGCCCTCCAACCAGGAATATTGTAAATATAGATTCTGTCAGACCAGGTAAGTATAAGTTAATGCTCTATTGAAAACACCTGCAGCTAATTACTCTCAGAACTGCTGCTATGAGAAACCAGCAGAATCAACTGAAAAATGAGAAACCTTATCCAACAACTTGAGCTATTTGTCTAAAAGATGCCAAGTAACCAGCTGGAGGAGTTGTTTGTTGAGTTGATCAGTCAACAAGCATTAGTAGGTACCTATTGTGTGATTGAAGCGCACAGTCTTATAGAGTAGAAAAGGATAGTTCAGTAGGAAAAGCACTAGATTTGGAATCTGATGCTCTGCATTTGAATCCGGGCTCTTCTATGAATATGACCTTGTATAAGACATTCCAGAGGTATAATAGAGTTAGTACATATATGCTCATAAAAACTGGTTCTTAAAATTTCAATGTGAGCATTTACATAGTAAAGCAAGGTTTATTATTAAATTGGTTGTCTAGATTTAATAAAGTAATGGAAAAATATTTATAAGCATACAAACTTTAAAATGTGTGACACATTTATTAACGGAAATTTAAAAGAGGAGAAGCCTCAAAAATTCCCAGAATGGTGTCATGGCAAAGGAAAACTGACCTGCAAGATAGAGATGAATGAAGCATGATTGACTTGAACACCCACCATAAAATGATATTCTGGGAGGAGCCATCTAAACCAGAGAGGCTACTGAGGAGGAGAGGACATGCAAGACTTCGGGATGAATTATAGTAATCAACTATTTAATAAGCCCAAAGAGTCCAGCTTCTGGGATAAGAACTCTCTCTCTCTCTCTCTCTCTCTCTCTCTCTCTCTCTCTCTCTCTCACTCTCTCTATCTCTCTTAAATAAAAATTGTTGGGAAAATTGGAAATTAGTATGGCAGAAACTTGGATTAGACCAACATCTTACACCTATATCAAGATAGGATCAAAATGGGTACAGGATCTAGGCAATAAAGGCAATATTATAAGCAAACTAGGAAATCAAGGAATAGTTTGCCTCTCAGATATATGGAAAGGGAAGCAGTTTATGACCATGGAAAACTAGGATAATTTTCATTACATTAAATTAAAAAGCTTTTGCTCTAACAAAACTACTGTGACCAAGATCAAAGGAAAAGTACAATTTGGGAAACAATTTTTACAACTAGAATTTCTGACAAAGGACTCATTTCTAAATTAGAAAACTGAGCCAAATTCATTAAAAAATAAGCCATTCCCCAATTGAAAATGGTCAAGGTATTATGCATAGGCAATTAACAGACAAGGAAATCTTAGCTGTCCATAGCCATATGAAAAATTTTTCTAGAGAGTCCTCAGCCCACAGAAGGTAAAGGTTGGAGGAGACTATCAATGTCTCTTCTCTGTCCCTGGATAGGACTCTTGTGCTTTGCCCATATTCAGACCCTGGTCACAGTCAGGGATTGCCTACTGCCATGGAACAGGGACCTACCTCACAACCCTGGGGCAGAGGGGCATGCTTGTGGTCATCCACAGACCAAAGCACAGGCCAGGAGAGTAGTCAGAAAGTCCCATAAGACCTTGAAGGAACTGAGATCCTTGTGGGGTATCACAATAATACTCAAAAGCTCAGGAAGCACCCCAAAATCAGGGCACAGGCTGGGGAAATGAGTAAACAGGAAAAAAATGGAACCTGACAATAGACAATTCCTTTGGTCCCATGGAGGACCAAAGCACACAATCAGAAGATGAGAAAGTTCCAGTTTCTGCAACTAAATCCTCCAAAAAAATTTAGAAGTTGGTCTCTGGCTATTTCAGAGCTTAAAAAATGATTTGAAAATCTCATAAGGGAGGTAGAGGAATAATTGGGAAGACAAATGAGGGAGATCCAGGAAAAAACATGAAAACCAAGTCAACAGCTTAGTCAAGGAGATTCAAAAAAATGCTGAAGAAAATAACATACTAAAATTCAGTTTAGCTCAAATGGAATAAACAATTCAAAAAGGTAATGAGGAGAAAAATACCTTAAAAAACAGAATTGGCCAAATGGAAAAGGAGATAAGAAAGCTCTCCAAACAAAACAAATCCTACAAATGTTGAATGGAGCTAAAGGAAGCTTATGACTTTGTGAGGAACATACAATAAAACAATATCAAAAGAATGAAAACTAGAAGAAAATGTGAAATATCTTATTTTTAAAAAAGGATCTGGTAAAAAGATCCAGAAGGAAACAATTTTAAAATTACT
Source organism: Macrotis lagotis (assembly GCF_037893015.1). Classification (NCBI taxonomy): domain Eukaryota; kingdom Metazoa; phylum Chordata; class Mammalia; order Peramelemorphia; family Peramelidae; genus Macrotis; species Macrotis lagotis. The sequence goes on from NC_133658.1 coordinate 638,447,733, forward strand.
GGGCTACCTAAAATTCATGATGAGGAAAAGAGCCTTGACTTCATTTTTAAACAATTTCTAAGGGAAAATTGCCCTTATATCCTAGAAGCAGAAGGCAAAATAGAAATTGAGAGAATCCACCAAACTCCTCCTGAAAGAGATCCCAAAAAATAACCCCCAGGAATATTATAGCCATATTTCAGAACTCCCAAGTCAAACAGAAAATACTACAAGCAGCCAGAACAAAACAATTCAAATATCCTGGAGCTGCAGTAAGGATCACACAGGACTTAGCAGCATCCACATTAAGAGCTCATAGGGTTTGGAATATGATATTCTGAAAGGCAAAAGAGCTTGGAATACAACCAAAAATCAACCCAGCAAAACTGAACATCTCTTTTAGGGGAAAATATGGACTTTAAATGAAATGGGAATTTCAAATGTTCCTGTTGAAATGATCAGAGCTTAATAGAAAGTTTGATCTTCAAGTACAGGACTCAGGTGAAGCATAGAGAGGGTGGATGAGAAGCATAAATTATGAGGGATTTAATGATGTTGATCTGTGTGTATTCCTGAATGGGAAGGTGATACTGATAACACTCATATGAACCTTCTCATTTATTAGAAAAGTTAGAAGGAGCTTTTATAATTGAGACACAGGAAAGAGCTGAATTTGAAGGTATAATATATTTTTAAAATGGAGTTAATGGGTGAAAAGGAAATGTACTAGGAGAAAGGAAAGGAGAGGTAGAATAGCCTAAGATATTTCATATAAAAGAGTCAAGAAATAGCTTTTGCAATGGAGTGAAAGGGGGGGTGAGGGGGATTGAAGGATTCTCATTGGAAATGGCTCAGAAAAGAAACAATACATATATTTAATAGGGCAGAGAAATCTAGAAGAAAGGAAAGAAAGGGGATGGGAGAAAGGAAGCAAGGGGAAGGGATGGGGGATGTAGCCAATAGAGGAGAGGGTAGGTCATGAGAGAGAATAGTCAGATACAACACATTTTCTTTTTGTTGCTTTTTGCAAGGTGGTGAGATTGGGTGGCTTGTCCAAGACTACAGGGCTGGGTGGTTGCTGGGACTCTGGGGTGGTGTGTGTGGGCTTGGGGCCTCCTGGCCCCAGGGACAATGCTCTGTCTGCTGTGCCACTCAGCTGTCCCACAACATACCATTGACAAAGGACAGAATAAAAGCAGAGAGAAAATATAGTAATTGGTAGTGGGGAGAAATGGATTGAGGGAATTACAATAAACAACAGCAACTGTGGAAAAATATGGGAATAACTTCTCTGATGGACTTACAATAAAGAATGCGATCCACCTCAGAGACAGAGCTGATAGTATTGGAACACACTGAAGCACATTTTTTCTCTTTCCTTCATTTATTTCTTGTGAGGTTTTTTTTTTATTTCTGTGGGGGTGGGATTATGTTCACTCTTACAACAGGACTATTTTAGTAATGTGTAAATAAATTTAAAAAATGAAAAAATAAAATTTCTTGACATATGTCAAGGCACTTTTTTTAAATCATTGCTTTCAGGTGGTTCAATAATTAGAAAAATTGCTCCAAATCATTACTGATTAGAGAAATGCAAATTAAAGCATCTTTGAGGTACCACCTCATAACTCTCAGATTAGCCAATATGACCAGAAAGGACAATGAGGAATGTTGGAAGGGATGTGGGAAATCTGAGACACTAATACATTGTTGATGGAACTGTGAACTGATCCAACCTTTCTGGAGAACAATTTGGAGTTGTGTCCAAAGGGCAATAAAAATGTGCATACCCTTTGATCCAGCAACACCACCCCTGGGTCTATGCCCCGAGGAGATCATGAAGAAGGATGGGAACATCACTTGTACAGGGATGTTCATGGCAGCTCTGTTTGTGGCAGGGAATTGAAAGTCAAGTGGATGTCCATCAACTGGGTAATGGCAAATTATGGTATATGTGCATTATGGAGCACTACTTTTTCTAGGTTTTTTGGTTGTTGTTTTTGTTTTTGCAAGGCGATGAGGTTAAGTGACTTGCCCAAAGTCACACAGCTGGGTTAATTGTTAAGTGTCTAAGGCCGGATTTGAACTCAGGTACTCCTGACTCCAGGGCTAGTGCTGCATCCGCTGCGCCACCTAGCTGCCCCCAAGCACTACTTTTTCTATTGGAAACCCAGGAGGGATGGGATTTTGGAGAGGCCTGGAGGGATTTGCATGGATGGTGTTGAGTGAGATGAGAAGAACCAGAAGAACATTATAAACCCTAGCAGGAATATGGGGGGAGGGTGATGAGCAACCTTGATGGACTTGCTCATTCTCATTGCAATGATCAGGGACAGTTTTGGGGTATCTGCAATGGAGAATACTATCTTTGTTCAGAGAAAGAGTTGTAGAGTTAAAACAAATATGAAAGACTCCTACCTTCAATTTTAAAAAAATTTGTGTTATGTACTACATAATTTTCCTATCTCTCATATCTTTTTTCCTAAAGGATATTTTTTTTTCTCTAAACACATTCAATTTTGATCAATGTATAGTATGGAAACAATGTAGAGATTATCAGACTGTCTTCTGTGGGGAGGGAAGGAGGGTGGAGGAAATTGTAAAATTCAACACCTTACAAAAATGATAGGTAGAAACTACTATTGTTTATAAATGGAAAAAATATTTAAAAAAGACTTCAGTTTGAAGTGCTGAGACGTGTTCAAAGATGTCTGGAGTTCAGTATGGAGAAGAATAACTTATTAATTTCCATGAACTTAATAATTTCCCCTATATTCCATGTACCTAATAGTTCTTTTAATCACCTCTTTTTCACTTTTGAATAACTTTTTTTTAATTTACTAGGCTCCATCTTCCAGTTGCTCTATTGTACAGTACCTTATAAAATAGTTGTTGCTGTTGCTCTTTGTTATTTGTTTTTGTTTTTGCTTTGTATTTAATAACAAATTTTTATATCTCCATATTAGTAATAACAACAAACCAAAGTCTTCTCTACTCTCTTTTCATCATAACATCTCTGGGATATGTCAGGCTTGATGAGAGATGGTGAAACATGTGGATATAGAGTTTAATGAGCATCCTCTCCCACTTTTCCTTTCATCCATATTTGAAGCCTCAATCCCATCCAAATCATCTTTGCCAAATGAGGACATGTAACTTTTATTATAACTTGTTTGTTACTGAATGGGCCTTCCTAAAGTCACAAGTAGTAGATTATTACTCATTGTTTTTGTATACTGAAACAGAAGGATTCACTATGAAATGGGGAATAAATGGTTGAGGCTCACTTAATATGTCTAAATCCTCAGTACCTTATTGTTGTAAAAAGAATTTCATTACTGTTTATGTTTATTGCTCCTAAGTTTATGGAATGTTAGGGTCAAAAATGTATGTGGCATCTAGTACTGAGACCTATTTGTCAGGATCTCATATACTGTTTAGGGATGCTGTGTTCACTCTGTATTATATCCAGAACAAGGTCAATGAACCAAGTGTCTCACCAGGCAAGCAAGAGTGATTTAGGTTTCTAGTTTCTAATGTAATTGAAAAGTGTTAGTGTGATGAAAACAGTTTAAAGCTAAAATCATTGTGGAGATTTTTGTTCAAATGGTTGTTCAAAATAGTTTGCTCTATAATAGTACAATCTTTTTCAGAAACCATTTCCAAGACTCTCTGACTAAAGTAATACATTTTAAGAGAAATAGAGGCAGATTTAGTCTTTATAATAATTCATTGAGAGAAGTTACTGTTTTGTTTTCACATGCCCAGAACCTAATCTCATGCCTTGCTTATTATTAGTTGTTTAATTTTGACTGATGCAAGTAAAAAATATTATTGGAGTTCAAATTGAAGGCATAGAACACATTCCTATATAATTATAAGTTTTTTGGCTCCACATTTTGGAAGGAAAGAAGCATAAGAATAAGGGAGGTGAAAAGATAATCCTCTTACTATGATCAACTGTGAACAAAAAAGTTAACTCTCAAGAAAGGAAGCCATTACCTGAAAAGAAAATTTGTCTAGAATTTTTCATATCAAGCTAAAGTAAATGCAACAAACATTGAATTCCAATGTTCACACTCTGCTACTAAGCATGAGAAAAATTAGCAGAAGAATAATAAAGGATCTATGAAAATTTTGCTAAGATAAGAATGTGAATGCAGTCATAATGGAAGATAAAGATGATAATGATGATTAATTGATGTTTGTCTTTCTTCTTGAAAAGACCGTGACATCAAGGAGATGATGCCATGACAAGCACATGAATTGGACTCCTTTGGAGTAATCTGGATTCAGGGGCCAGATATGAACAGGATGAGCAACTGGAAATGGCCCTGGATATGAGAAAATGTATTTGTTGAGAGTCATCTTAAATTTTCATGCAAAATAGAATATGAAAGTGATTGATGAAGGTTAAAGCAAATTACTGAGAAAGTTCTAAGGCATGCTGGGAGTAGTAGAAGTAGGAAATATTGCTCAAAGGAATTCACATATGAACTAAAACTTTAACTACTTAGATTTCAAGAGGTGAAGCTGGGGAAGAGAGAAAAAAGAAGAAAGAGATGTGACCAAAGGCAAAGAGATAGGACTGCAGAATGCCACTTAGCCCTGAAAAGGGCTATTGACTTTACCTTTTTAAGAAAAACAAAAGAAAGTCTCATCAAGATATTGAAAACAATTAAGGATCAGTGATAAAAGTATAAAAGTGACCCTACAGTGAGTGTTTTCTTTAAAAACTTATTGTAAAGTTGGATTGGTATTTCAACTCTTCACAATTTTTATGTGTTGGAACTCCTTTGTCACAAATACAGATCATAAACCCTCTAAACATAAGCAATTAGATCATCTTCATAGGCTTCTGCACTCAAAAAATGAATTGTCTAGAGGCCCACATTTAGGTGACAAGCCTCTCAACTGAATAAGGAGGAACTTTAGGCAAAATATATATCCTTATTATATATAACACTCAAATACAAAAGTGGATTGATGATATTATATAATGGGGTGTTCACTTCAATAGTAATAAAAAGCAACTTGTCCATGCCTGTCTATCTGTGAACTTTTCATTTATATTCCTTTAAAAATTCACTGCAAAGGACCTTCCAAATATACTGGAAACCTTTTTCACTTTCTCCACTGACTCTCAAGGGTACCAGAAGATTGATTCTGACCCTTCATCTTTGATCGCTTGTTCCCTACATGTGACTAACCTAGTATACATTTTCTTCCTTGGAGTTTCATATTAGTTATAACTTGCTTTTGGTCCATGACTTGTCTTGGTGATCTCTACACGATTCTCATTGTTAGGTCTCTTAAGGTAGTGGTATTAGAGGTGGCAACGCTATGGCATCAATCTACACCCTGTTATAAAAATTAGCTCTTTAAAAAAACTAGAATACTTTATGGAGTTTAATATTAATTTATTAATTTAATATTAAACTAGAATCATAATTGCTTGGGGCTCCAAGTTAGGAAAATTCTTAACATCTAGGCAGAAGTTTCCCTGAATCCTTTATAGTTAATGCAAAAATTCATGCTACTAGAAAATTAGTTTTAAAAAATGAAAACAGTATGTATCAGTTATTCAGTTAGTAAATATTTATTGGTTGTTATGTGTCAGTCACTTTAATAACAACTGGGAATAGAAAGAAATATTCATCCTTATGAAGCACTTATTATGGAGACAATATATAAAAAATCAGATAAATATAAAAGGCATAAAAACAAAAGGCATTTTGCAAAGACACAGGAATAGAAGATACAATGACATAATCAAGGAACTTGCAAAAAGGCCAAGGTTGTAGGTGTATAGTGTTCCTGGTCAGTAGCAAAATATAAAAAGTCTGAAAGGGTAGGATGGAGCCAGGCTTTGAAGAGTTTTAAAAGTCAAACAGATAAGTTTTTATTTGATGCCAGAGGTAGCAGGGAAACACTGAAGTTCCTTAAAACTCACCTTGGCAGTTGAGTGGAGTATATCCTGGTGTGGGTAGAGACTGGAAAAGGAAAATTCAGTTATAAAATTATCACAATTGTTTTAGGTGATATGAAAGGACTCCCTGAACTAGGATTGTGGTTTTATTGATAGGGAAAAGAGGAAAAAATATGAAAGCATGTTCAGAAGATAGAAAAGACAAGTCTGGAAAATGGATTAGATATATGGCATACATGAGAAAAAGGAGACTTAGGTTGTAACGTTCAGTAACTAGAAATATGGTACCACCTTCAATAGTGATAATGAGGTTTGAGTAGATGGAAGGCATATAGGGGGTAGAAATGAGTTCTATTTTGGAAATACTAAATTTGAGGTGACTTTAAATTGTTAAAGATTTCAAAAGGCAATTTATATTTTAACTCAAAATAGGACAGAGACTAAGGCTAGATAGATAGATTTAGGAATCTGCATAGAGTTAATAAAAATTGATGATGGTCTCACATGAAATAATATAGAGTTCTCTAGATAGAACCTTGAGAGAGATCCACCAGTTGGCATATATGATATGGATGCAGAAACCACTAGGGACAATGAGAAAGGATAGCTATTCAGACAGTAGGAAAATCAAGAGAAGGTAGGGTCAGGAACATAGAGAGAGAGAGAGAGAGAGAGAGAGAGAGAGAGAGAGAGAGAGAGAGGAGAGAGAGAGAAACAGAGAGAGACACAGAGACAGACAGAGACAAAGACAGAGACAGACAGAAAGAGAGACAAAGACAGAGAATAGAGGAAAAGAAGGTGATTAATAGATTAATAGTGTCAAATACTTCACAGATGTTTAGAGATGAGGATTGGGAAACAGGCAATAAAGGGATCCCTGTTAACTTTGGAAGAAGCAGTTTCATTTGAATGAAAAGGTGGAAAGTCAGATGTCAGATGGTTTAGAAAATGAGAGAAGAGGGGAGATAGAAGTACTGAGAACAAATGGTTTTCTTAAGGAATTTAGTCATGAAGGGTGAAGAGAGATGATAGCCTATAGGACAGTAGGATTAAAGCATGAGCCTCCATGGAGGAGACTTGAATATAATTGTGGGGAATAGAGAGGGAACCAGAAGACAAGGAGAGATTAAAAATAAGAGAGAGGATGACAGTGCAAGCAATTTGCTGGACAAGTTGGGAAGGGATAGGATCAAGGTTTCATGTAGAAAGAGGATGACATTGTCAAGGGAAAGGATTACCTTTTCCTCTAAAACCAGAATAGAGGAGATAGTGAGGGGGATCTGAATGATATAAGATGAAGTGCAAAGAAGAAAAAGGAACTTTCAGAAAGTAGTCTAAAATTTTTCAGTGAATCATGTCAATTTACTTATCTGAAAGAGTGAGGGGAGGAGGTACAGGGGGAAGTTTGAGAAGGTTTGGAATAGCCACTGTAGAAAATAGGATGATGAATCAATTAGGAAAGAATATAATGTTTACTTTCCTACAGTGTGGTCTGATTGGGATAAGATTATATAAATTGTACCACTGTTTAAAATTTCATTATTTCCAATAATCATAATTTCATGATTTCCATGAGCTTAGTTCAGTAGCACATAGAGAAAGAAAAAAAAAGATGTGGGATTTAATATATTATCTACTAATGGATGTGTATCAGAAGAGAAAGTTGGGCAAATAGGAGACTTTTTCTTGAAATTTTCCCCAGTGCTTGGAGTGGTAGGTGCAACCAGAAACTCCATTCTGAATCTTCTATTCTGAGATACTTATAGGATCCTCAGCTTCTCATGTTTCAGCTAAACCTTACTTAGTTTTTATTTCTCCTTTCATCTGTTTCCTCTATGCTGACAATTCTTTCCAGCTTGGGTTTCATGGTCCTTCTTCCTCTCCATTTTTCTCTCCAATACTATGAGGAGGGTCTTTTTAAGAACTCCAGTGTATAATTCAATTTCACCTCCCAGCTCAAAGATCTTAATAGATCTAAATCACTTTTAGAATTGGAAGACAATGCTTTTACCTTCAAATTACAGATTTCAAGATGCCAGTTCCTAAAATTATTACCTTTCCAGCTCAAATAAACCAATATCATAATATAAGAATTGCATTTGAACTATATAGCCATGAATAAGGCTCTACTACCAGCAGATTCTCTTTATTCCTGACAAAGTACCTAAACTTATGCAATGAACATTGTAATTTCATGATGATAAATTGAGCAAAATAAAACAATCAAACTATGTTTTAAAGAGTTTGAAAGATATACAAAGATTTCTATCATTCTCAAAAATTAAGCAGCAAAAAGAAACAGGATCTTCACCTTTTTAAAAGTATAAAATCAGAAGATTTGAAATGCAAGTAACTTTCCAGAAAAAGTAGAAGGTGCCAAGATCCTAACAAAGTTGTTATTTCCTCACAAGTAAGAAAAAGAAGGCAGCTTGGGTCCATAGCAGGAATCAGCCATGGAAAAGAACTCATAGAAATATGAAGCTCTACAAAGCAAAGGGGAAGAGGTCATCCTGAGGAAACATATTACACCCTCACCTTATAGGATCTGATTCTTAGAAAGACAAAGAGAAAATGGATAATGATAAAATATTTATATCATGTTTTATATTTTTACAGTGTACTTTTATATTCATCTCTTTAAATTCTCATACATTGCCTGTAAAGTATAAATGAGAAATAGTATTATTCCCATTTTAGAGATGAGTAAGTATAGTAAGTATTTTGACAGAGGTAAGACATTAAATTCTATTCATTCAAATTAACATTTATTAAGAATCAACTGCAATCCAGGCACTCTTCTTAGTTGTGGGGAAATAATTAATAAAACAAAAGATACTCCCTGCTCTCAAGAAGTTTACAAATGGGGGAGGGGGGAGAAATGTAATAGTCAAGATATGAAAAAAGAAAGGGGTGGGGAGACACCAAGGATCTATCTTGTTCTTTGGAACTGAAACCAGGCAAAGTGGGATGATGCAAAGATGAGTGATCTGTGAGTCCAGTATCTGCCCTCTATAAAGAAAGGTATTTGGTACACTACCCTCCATCTTTTGGGAAAACTCAGACTACCAAGAACAGATTTGAAAAGTTGTGACTGGGGAGGCTGTGCCTTAATCTCTCCTTCTCTGTAGAGGAAGACAATTGCATTAAGTCAGAAGACTTGGGTTTTAGGTCTAAACTATCACTCCACTTTGCATCTGCTGGTCTGCCAGATTTCACCTCCTACAACAGGATGCCCATCACAGGTTAAGCTAATCACTTCTAAAATGACCACCACACTGATGACTCAATCTTTGACACTGCCTCCTCTCCCCTTTAACCTGTGATGGGCATCCTGTTGTAGGAGGTGAAATCTGGCAGACCAGCAGATGCAAAGTGGAGTGATAGTTTAGACCTAAAACCCAAGTCTTCTGACTTAATGCAATTGTCTTCCTCTACAGAGAAGGAGAGATTAAGGCACAGCCTCCCCAGTCACAACTTTTCAAATCTGTTCTTGGTAGTCTGAGTTTTCCCAAAAGATGGAATTATCTCCTTTCTTTAATTCTTTATACTTTCTCCCTCCTCAGAACTTGTTTATTAAAAAAAATTCCAAATTTCAAACACAATTTGTTACTGAATACACAGTCTATGCTAACCATTGGTCAAAGTTCACATCATTTAATTGAAAATCACCAAGAGAACATACTGCATGTATAAAGACAATAAAAGAAATTAAGTGTATATGTATATACATATATATGCATATATATGTATATTGTCTAAGTCTTCACCTAGTCCTTTCCTCTTTGAATCAGACCCCAAGAGGTTTCTCAGAAAAAGAGACCTTAGGAAAAATTAACACAGCTTCACAGCACAAAAGAACAAAGCTGCTAAGCTTCTAAGGTAGAGTGATCTGAAAATACACCTGTGCCTGCAAGGTTTCTCTGAGTTTGGCTGCCAAGGGAATTGCCCAGATTGGTACTCATTTCCTCCAACCTACCTGTATAGAAATGGTTACCGAGGTCTGCCTGTAACTATAGATGTGGTTTCTACCACCTGTCTCATCTAAACCAAAGTGTACCACCATATGGAAAGGCTTATTTAAAAATAAATTTTATGTATGATAACAATGTGATGTCTTTGTTTTTAAGGGTTTAACATTAAAAAATCCTCCTGTGGTGATAGGTCATTCATAACTCTATTTGTACAGAAAAAATATAGTTCAAAATATGAACAGGTCCATAATACCTGAACCAATGTGGTGTAGGGGGAGGAGGGAGGAAAGGGGAAAAACAAAAGCTTCTCCCTAGCACCAGCACATTTCATATTTTAACTACTACTACCACTTCCATTGTATCTTAGGCTAATATCCTGAAGTTGAAAAGATTCATTTCCCTATTTTATTTAAAAATTCTTACTTGTCTATGAAAAGAATGGAAATAGAAGTGTTTTCTCCCAAAATAAGCTTCATCAAATAAAATTTTAAAAAATATATAGATAAATCTCAAAGAAATGAAATCAATGGAGCAGAATGAAAAAGTGCAAAGTAATTTTAAAGGAGAGATAATATAATAATGCTCCTTTTGGAAAATTTACATGGTTCAGTGAATAGAACACTGGGCCTAGAGTCAAGAAGAACTGAGTTCAAATAGAGCCCAGACACTTTTGTGTGACTGGGCAAATCACTTAACCTCTGTATTTCCTTAATTCACTGGAGAAGTAAATCACAAACCACTTCAATGCCTTTACCAAGAAAACACCATGTACAGTATTGACATGAAATGATCTACAGGGTCACAAAGAGTCAGATGCTGCCCAACAATTAAACAGAAACAATGAAATATAGCTTGAAAGATTAGGCCAAATCTATAACTCTCAAGGAATTTCTATTCCTTGTATTTCTATTCCAGTTTTTTCAAATTCACCAAAAAACTATATGCTCTTTTTGAGTAAATGAAATTGGAATAAACTAGATGAGCTTATAAACAAGCTGGTAAACAAACAAACAAAAGATTCATGGAAAGAAGCAGAAGGCACAGAGGGATGAACCCGTGGATTTATCAATCATGAAACACTGGAGGCAACTAGGTAGCAGTGGAGAGATTTCCAGAACATGGAATAAGGAAGTCTGAGTTCAAATCCAGTCTTAGATACTTTCTAGCTGTGTGATGATGAGCAAGTCCTTTAACCTCTGTCTGCCTCAGTTTCCTCAGCTATAAAAAAATAATAATTGTGCCTGCCTCCAGAGTTGTCATGAGAATTAAATGAGATATTTGTCAGAATTTAGCACAAAACCTGGTAATAGTAAATGCTTCTTCCTTCAGTGTCTGAGGGCTCTCCTCTTTTCCCTTGACTTTGAGGGCAGTATGACCAAACTGTATGAAGATGTATAGATTAGCATAATAAATGTTTTTACTATTAATACTATTAAATGGAGTACACAAATTGTAATAAATATGTCTAAAAGATAGTCACTGTAATAAATAATTGAGATTAAAATTTCTTTTAACTTAGAAAGATGAGAGAAATTTTAGAAAATTATATTTAATTAAAATGAATGCAAAACTTATACTTACCTTCAAAATGTCAGCTGTACCAGTACAGATCTGGGATGGAATCAGAAAATAATTTGTCTGGAGGTGGGGGGAAAGCATGGATATTCTTTGAAATTTTAGATAAACTTAATATGAGTCAGAATCATGATGGCAACTGTGAGAGAACATGGAAAGATTCTAAATTGATTGTGATATGGGATAGTCACACACACACACATACACACACACACACACACAAACAAATACAATTTCATTCTAAGTGATACTGTTGGATAGGATTGATCCTGCAATACTGATTTCACAAGGTAGTAGAGTGATCTCTGCATGGCTATATTAGAACCAGGTGTGGGCATTCAGGTAAAACATGTAGAAGAGGAGCATGTAGGGGTGCAGATAAACACTCATTTGTTAAGTGTTGCAGAGTAGGGAAGAATGTGTAGGAAGAAAGGAATGCAGGACCCAGCTTCTTACCACCGTAGTGATTTTCATATTAGGCAGAGCCAGGACAGCCTTGAGTATGGATGCTTTGGGCTAATTCTCTGGTTGTGCATACTAGATCAGAGGCCTATTGCTGATCCCTCTGGAGTTATATTAACTTTGCCCAGAAAAAAGTTCCATAATGTCCAGAGGAGGACCTGAAGCTCTTGTCATATGAAGAAAAGTTGAAAATGGTTTCCCTAAAGATAGGGTTATTCTGCCTGGGGTGGAGGTACGTGACATAATGGTTATCAAGTACTTGAAGAGTTAACATGGTAGAAAATAGTTTTGCTTTGTTTGGACCTAGAAGTGGGAGCTTGAGACAATAGATGGAAGTTGTAGAGAGGTAAATGTCAGCTTGGAATTTAAGGAATGTGCTGTATTTTTATGAAACATTTATTCTTTTTTACAGAGAAAGTAGATTTTTTAAAGTACTTGTCAGGGATGTTGTTGAGGGCATTCCTGCTCAGATGTTAATTATACTTGATGACCCCTGTGGTTCCTTTTAATTTTGAGATGCTATTGGAAGAGATCAAATTAACTCCTGCAATACTTTTGGGACAGGAAAATAGAAGAAAAAGAGATTAAGTATTTTCATAGTGCCTACCATGTGCCAATATGTTTTACAAATATTATTTCATTTGATTCTCATAACAACTCAGGAGGTAGAGACTATTAAAATTCTCATTTAATAACTGAGGAAACTGAGGCAAACAGAAGTTAAATGCCTTGCCCAGAGTCTTACAACCAGGAAGTGCCTGAGGTTAAATTTGAACTCTTGTCTTCCTGACTCTAAACTTGGAGTTGAAGGTTTCTATGAGAAGAAAGTCATCTCATTTTCCCTAGTACCATCTTCCCTCAATCTGCCAAAGGGGCTTTTGGTTTAGCTGAGGTGTCAGGGCAAAAAGAAGGAAGAATTTTTTAAAGCAGTAATTCTGTCCTGTAATGCAAAGGACCTCTGAACTTGTCAACTATTTTAAGAGGCTGAAAGTATTCCAAATAAGCATCTATTGAACAAATTTCTCAGAACACAGATCATCAATTTATTATGGGCAGTTTGAAAGTCCCATCACTTCACCTGTGTGAGGTACTCCTTCCACAGATGCCATTCACAAACTTCACAAACTTCATCCTATGCTATTTTATGTGCTTATTTTACCACAAATCTCCTTTCAATCTGCTTAAAGCACTAGTCCTTCCTCTTGTACTTTCTGCATCTTGCTGGGGCAGGGGGCACTTATGCCACTCAACTTGTCCTTTTGTTGCTTCTTATTCCAAGATTAGTCCACCTCCTTTCCCAGTCAGACATGTCCTCAACAATACTTTTTTACTCCTTTTCATATGTATAAATAGTCATTAGTAAAATCACTCAGCCTGCTTATGCCCATAATATATCTCCCCACTTCCTTTTGGGCTCTCTGTAGCTTTCATTGTTCTGAGATAACTGGTGTGCATGATCAGCAGCCAGAGAGCATCAAGAGAATATCAGCATTGGAAAGATGGGTTTTCACAGCAGTGAGCAGTTTGGGATCATTAAAATCACTGTGTGATCTCTGAAAAGTAATTTAGACCATTATTCTTCAACTCAGCTCCAGGATCAATTTATTATTCATATGCAGCAATTGCTCATATGTACAAAATACATATATACACATATATACATAAATTATGTGTGAATGAATGTTTTAAATATATATATATATATATATATATTTATGAATTAATCCAATGGAATATTCTTCCTGCTGCATTTCATACTACTTTTCATCCACTATGATTTTCCATTGTGGATAGTTAGAGCAATTTCTTTCTTTACAATACTATTTTAACTGATGAGGATTTTTAGAATTCTAAGGCTTAATAAAATTAATGAATCAATAAGTATTAAGTTATTATAGGCCAGGCATTGTTCTGAGTGCATACAAAAATGAGACTGTCTCATTTTTTCAAGGATTCTAATGTCATCTGCAGAATGGAAAGTTTCAGAACTTAACAATGGAAAATCTGTCTTTAGTTGCTATCTTAAGAAGGAAATTTTGTAAGGTACTGATCTAAAACTTGTGGCAAATATGTATCTGACCTTTTTATACCATAATGGATGTGAATACTACATAGCTAATAGAATACAATAATTACTCGTCATGTAGGTTCTATCATCACAATTTTGAAACAAGATACATGACTTTGGTGGAGAATTTTTGAAGCGTTATTTGTCCAACCAAATCAAATGCTCTTTTAATAATAATAAACACAATAAGACCTCCTTATTTTTTCATATTTCCTAAACAATTTTTAATAGTCATCCTATGGTATACTATAGAAAAATAACTGTAAAGTCTTGCCTTCACCCTTCTCATTGAGGATAAATAACCTAATTTCATAAAGATATTATAGAAGTGAAAACAGAGGTATGTAATAGTAGCAATTATAATATTAGCATTTATATCCTGCTTTAATGGTTGTAAAACTCTTTACCTATTTTTTCATATGCATAACTAATTATGCTTTTTTTTTGTAAAATTACCATTGGGAAAAATTTTTATTCTTTTGGAATATTCTCCAAACTGATGTTCGATTACTTTATAAAGAGATCATTTGGGGCTTTTAAAGTTGCATTACTTGGGGGGGCAGCTAGGTGGCACAATGGATAGAGCACCTGCCCTGGAGTCAGGAGGACCTGAGTTCATATCCAAGCTCAGATACATAATAATTGCCTAGCTGTGTGGCCTTGGACAAGTCATTTAGCCTAATTGCCTAAGTAAATAAAATTTAAAAAATAAATTGTTGTACTTCCAATATAAATTTCTTCTATAAATACAGACCAGGAGCAACTGATTTTCCTTACATTATCTTCTTTGCAATTTTATATAAAGCTGTGGAGAAAGCATTGTTTTGATTGGTTATTTTGGAGGTTGAGGTTTTATTAGTTTTTGTTTTTATTTTTCATCAGGAAACCTAGATTTGAATCCTCACTCAGATACTGGCTTTGTGGCCTTGGAAAAGTCACCTTGCCTCTTCTCAGTTTGTACATCTATAAAATGGGAACAATAATTCTTAAGATTCCCTAACTTGCTGAGTTGTTATAAAAGATGCATTTTGTAAAGCTTAGAACATGTGTTATATTAGTTACTAAGGTAATAGAAACCAAATGATGAGATTCAATCACTATTTAAGTCCTGAGGTATCGTATCCACTCTATTTTGTTTCTGGGGTTGCTTAGGGTTTTTTTTCCCTTCATTTTTTACTTATTTTCAGTTTTATCTAAAAATGCTTTGGCATATTTTGCTTTAGCCAAATATGATATCAAGCAATCTGCTGGCTTGTTTTCTCCTCAGCTGCTTTTCATTGTTATATGGATACAGTATTGCTTGTAAAATCCTTTCTCTGTTATGTTTTGCAAATTAGATTGTATATTGTGAATCAGTGTTATCCTTGACTATCATAACTCAATTCTTAGCAAAGAAATTTGCTGACTGAAGCATTTTTTTAATTCTTAGACCTTGTTTTGGTGATGGCTTTGCATCAGTTTAACCTTTTAGGGCATACAAATAGAGTCAATGCCTGAACTATGTCCATTACCCTTTTTTATTTTTTTTATATTCACATTTTGCTTAAGCAGAGTAGGTTTAAGATGTTCTAATCACAAGGAAGTTTCTATTCTTTTTTCTGATCTGATAACTACTTTGCTCAATGTTCTAAAGTTCTAATGATTGAATGATGCTGACAGCTGATTCTGAACTGTTACATCTATGATAGGATAAGTCATAAGGAAACAAGTTACCAAGATTTATACTCTTTTTTTCTTTTTTTTTCTTTTTTGGGTTTTTTTTTTTTTTGCAAGGCAATGGGGTTAAGTGGCTTGCCCAAGGCCACACAGCTAGGTAATTATTAAGTGTCTGAGGCCGGATTTGAACTCAGGTACTCCTGACTCCAGGGCTGGTGCTCTATCCACTGTGCCAACTAGCTGCCCCAAGATTTATACTCTTAAACTAGAGAATGAATAAATGAATTAAAAATCTATTCATTTATTCAAACATTTATTAAGAATTATTTGCAAAACGTGGTGCTAAGTACTATGGAATCAAAAAGAAAAGTAAGACACAATCCCTGCTCTCAGTAAGTTTACTTTTTAAGTAAAGACAAACATATGTAAGAGATTTTAACTGTAAATCACAGTTCTTAAGGTACAGGAACAAAATAGATGGTAATATACTTCCTTCAATGTCCTTTCCACTAATAATGAAACATTTTGATTGCAAAAATTTTCTTTCAGGGGTCATCTTTCTTTTGTTTTTTTGTCAATTACATGCAAAGAGAGTTTTCAAAATGCATCTTTTTTGTAAGCTTTTGAGTTCCAAATTTTTCTGTCACCCTCTTTTCCTTCCTCCCTCCCCAAGGTAGTGAGCAATCTGATATAAATTGTATATGTACAATCATATTTAACATATTTACATATTATTATATATTTTACAATGTATTTTAATATTGTGAAAAAAGAATTAAGGAAAAAATGAGAAAGAAAGAAAAACTATAAAAGAAGTTTTAAAAACTGAACATAGTATTCTTTGCTCTGTACTCAAACTCCACAGTTTTTTTCCCCTCTGACATGCATGGCATTTTCCATCACAAGACTTTTAGAATTATCCTTAATCTCAGAACTGTGGAGAGGGACTAAGTCCATTTTAGTTGGTCAGCTCACAATGTTGCTGTTAATTTGTACAATATTCTCTTGTTTCTGCTCACTTCATTCAGCATCAGTTCATGCAAGCATTCCCAGGCTTTTCTGAAGCCTGTCTGTTCTTCAGTTATTATAAAACAATAGCACTTCATATTAACATAACATAATTGGTTCATAATTCCCCAAAATGATGAGCATCCCATCAATTTCCAATTCTTAGCCATTACAAAAAAAAGAGATGCTATAAATATTTTTGTACACGTTAATCTTTTTTCCATCTTTTATGATCTCTCTGGGATACAGACCCAGTAACAGTATTGCTGGATAAAAGGGTAGTCCTTTGGGCATAGTTCCAAATTGTTCTCCAGAATGGCTGGATTAGTTCACAACTTCATCAGCAGTGCATTAGTGTCCCAGTTTGGGTTGTCTGCATTAACTGAGCTATTTCTATCATGGTTTGCCATGGTAGTGATTCAGTCGATGAAAATGGTTTAACTTGTCTGGAAAGTGATTCTTCCCTCTGTAGGCCTTGATACTTCAGCTAGGATGATTTACCTTCCCCACAGGTGGCAGTTAGTGGGAATTCTCAAGGGCTGTCCCTTTTAAAGATAACATGTGTAAAGCATGTACAGTTACTACTACTAGAGTATTTTGCCACCTGTCAGGTTACAATTTTTTTCAGAATTTTTTTACAAATATTTTCAGCATTTTTTGACATGATACAAAGAATTTCCATTTAAGAAAAAGAAAACCTGGTTGTAACCACTGGCTCCAAAAACTAATACTTTGCCTTACCTCCTTCACATTCATAGAAAGACTTTTATAAACCTTAAAATCTTATAGAAATGTGAATAACTATCTTTTGAAGAAAATAGTCATAATGGAGATATCTATGAGTCTTTGGCTCCTTTCATTTCTACCATCTTTTCCAATATATTTTTCACTATGTTACTGTGAGTCCAGTTTCACATTTACCAATATATGTGTTAACTAAGTTCAGAGGATTTTTGCTAAATTTCCTTAGTGCCACTTGCTCCTGCTTTCCCTTCTAACACTATCTTTCATTTATTTTATATCTATCTTGTATGCACATGCTGTCTCTCTGTCTAAAATGGAAGCATGTTAAAGATAGGCAATTTTTTTTTCTTTTTCTTTTACTAGATCTCAGTGCTTAATACATTATTTGGCATATAACAAATGCTCATTAAAGTTTATAGATGAATATACTTTTCATTCTCTATAACAAATGCTGCTGTTTAAACTAAAGTTATTATTTTCATAATAGTGTGTTTACATCCATCTGATATAGGGGAAAAGATGATGACTTAGGTTTTATAAAAGTTGAGTATGTAGTGTCAGCAAGATATCTAAGATCATGTCTAGAAGTCAGTTGGAAATTCAGGTATGGACCTCAAGAGACGTGGGATAAGTATCTGGAAGTATAAAAGTCACAGAAGCTGTAAAAGTGGAGGTGCTAATCAAGGGAGACAGTACAAATTGTTGAGAAAACCATTTCACAACATATTTTCATGTTGTGAAAAAAAGAATTAAGGGAAAAATGTCTTTGGGGAATGTTTCCCTTTAGAGAACAGGAAAGCCAGCAAAAATGGCATAGATGAAGAGTAGAAAAAGTAAAAATACATAAGGATATAATGTCCCAGAAAAAAAATTATAAACAAGATGAAGCCAGTCTCTATTTTCAAAAGCTATTGGCAAACTTTGAGAGTACAATGTCAATAGAATTGTAGAGATTGATGAAATCTTATAAAAAGTTGAGGAATAAATGCAGCATGACGGAGTGATGGAGAAAATACCCTAGTCTAGATTTGAATTTAGCTCTAATATTTATTTATTAGCTAGATGACCACATAAAAGGTTTTTAACCTTATCACAGCTTCTTCATCTTTAAAATAAGGAAGGTAATATGAGTCCTATTCATTCAAGACTGTGAGAAAATGTGCTTTGTAAATATAGTGAGATGAAAGTCTATTAATTTTAATATTTACATAAGAAATTATAGTATACACAGAAAATATAATGTATATATATATATATATATATATAGTCTCCTACAGCTCATGATCTTATTAAGATGGTAGTAGAATAAGGGAAAAAAGTTGACAAATTATATAGCAAAAGTTTAACAGATTTCCAGGTCACTCTCTAATTTCAAGTCTTTCCATAAAAAGGAGGCAACTAGGAGGTACAGTGGAGAGAGCTGGTTCTGGAGTGAGAAAGACCTGAGTTAAATCCAGTTTTCTATACTTACGAACTATATAACTCTGGACAAGTCAGTTAACCTCTGTTTTCCTCAGTTTTTCCTCATTTGTAAAATGGAATAAAAATAGCATCTATGTCTGGTGTGAGGGTCAAATAAGGTGTTAATTATAAAATGTTAGCTATAAATAACTATTATATGAATGCTGTTAAGATGGCAAAAACAATAAGAAGCAGCCTGTACTAAAACCATTTGAAAGAAGGAAAAAACACCTTTCAGCAAGAGTAAAACAAAGACTGAAAAGAGATAGAAATTTCCCTAAATAATGAGCCCATATAGCTAAAGGTATGACTAGTAGATTCAAAGATTTACTTGACCTATGTACTCAAAAAGGTCATCCTAACAGTCCTGATAGTACATCTGGACTGTGGAAGACAATAGTCTGGAATAGATGCAATGAAAGACAAAGACAGTGAGAATAGGAAAGTGAACGAAGGATTTTAATAGAGAGGGAAAGAAGATCAAGAAGAGAAAAAAACAAAAATCTATACCAAAAAAATATATATAACTCTAAAAGTTTTACAAAGTATTAAGAGGGAAAGGGGGAGAAGAAGAATGGAGGACAAGCATATAGGAAAATAAGAAATTATAGAGAAGAAATGAAAATTAGTGAAGGAAAGATAAGGAATACAGCAAGGGAGAAAAGTAAAGAGAGGAAGATAGAGAGACAGAGGAAAAAAGAAATAAAGATAGAGAGGCAGGACATAGCCTTAGACAGCCTGCCTTATTCTTCCCCAGATCACATTGTTGTTAGCTGCTATCTATAGTTCCCTAAAATGTACTCCTAAAAATAATGGTTTAATATTTATTGGTTTGGAGTCCCTAGGGCCACTCCATACCAGGGAATGTTCTTCAACACTGAAAGCAGAAATGAAAGTATAATGGTGGTCCTGCCAATTTTATTTAAGCAAAAAAATAATATAACACAACCAACTCTAGCCATCCAGAAGCATACACAGAATGACACTATACATTCAAAAAGGAAAGGTGGCATAGTAATCAAGAGTTAAGCTTAGAATCTGAAAGACCTAGAAGAACTGAGCTCAAATTTTATCCCAGACACTTACTATCTCTATATAACTCTAGGAAAGTCATTTAATCTCCATTTGCCTCTGATTCCCAGTTTTCTCATTTGCAAAATGAGAGGTCTCAGTCTCCACTAAGATACTTAGCATCTCTAAAATCCAGTTGATTCACCCCTCAATATTCACTTTGTTCTCAATGCATTTTTAAATATTATATTTTCTCTTTTTCATCTCCAAGAAAAGGTTAAAAAAAGACACTGGGTTTCTACACATAATAATTCCATTGTCACATAAATAACTCTTTAGTAAAACCCAAATAAGTCCATATTTGGAACTGGAAATCCAGTTTAGATCTGAAATAAATGTGATTTAAATAATTTAAAGACTAGACCTGTGATTTCATGAATATAGGGAATTCACTAATGAGGAAACTCCCCCTACAAATGCAGGTTAGCACCTTCTATGAAACATGCTTTTAAAGAATTGCCTATAACACAGAAGGGTAAATGATGTCTCCAGAGTCATACAACCAGAAGGTGTCAGAGACTAGACTTGACCATGGTTTTAGAGGCTCAGAGAAAGCTTCTATCCAATGAAGAGTTATATGTACCTATATGGCATATACATATATAGGCATATTTATATACATATAATATAAATATATAAATGTGTATTCTGAAATATCTTGCTCAGGGACCTTTCTCTGACTAAACATCTTTGAATACTGTTCTTTCATTCATAAGTTTCATTCACTTCATTTCCCATTGTTATCCATTTAAAAATTCTGCTCCCTTCTCTCAAGGTCAAACATGTAGAGACCAAACAACTGACCCCTAATTGGTAACCCTGCTTGCCATGAATTGGCCTCTCTCACAGACATGCAGTTTCCTGTCCCAAAGCCAAGCCGAAATCCATTTCAAGAGTTCTTCCCTTAAGCTATGCTTTTCATCTTGTAAATCAATCCATGTGGCATACAGTGCTATCACATGCTTTGAAATCCAGCTGTCCACTCTTTTGCCCTTATCTATTCATTTCACATTGTACTCAATGGATTGAAACCAATTAATTTGAAAGGGAAGGCTAGCCTTTTCTTGTTCTCTTCTAGTGGGCTTATATTAGGTGTCTTGCAAAACACAAATTGACATTTTTCCCTATTAATGACTGTAAACAAGTTGAGACTTTTTCTCTCTCCTCCCCAATTGTATATTATAACAGATTCAGAAATCACAGGTCAGGATCTTCTTTTCTTTAATTTCCAAATTATGTATTTAATTTATAATTTAAAACTTCTAGTATGGATTTAACTTCATTTTTTATAGATTTGTATCAATGGAAATAAAACCCCAATATTGCATATGACAGACATCCCAGTTAGTTTTGGATACTATGTGCTAATTGATGTGAAAGACAAAATTTTTGAGCTGGAAAATTCTCAGTGAATACTGAATCAAATATGAAACTGAACAAGATTATTCCTTTTACAACAGTGTTTCTCAACATGTGGTCTGAGGATCCTTTCAGAGAACCTAAAAAGTTAAAGTTATTTCCATAATAGAGCAAAGATGTTTTAACTTCTAATACAGTAAAAACTGATAGTCGCGACCCACATGGAGAAAATATTTAGGGATTCCTCAAGAATTTTTAAAGAATATAAAGAAATTCTGAAACCAAAAACTTTGAAAACTACATCTCTACAACATACTCAAAAAGGAATCACAAATGTTTTGATTGAACACTTCAAATTAAAGAGAACCTCCCAAAGCAATTCATTTATTTTGGTATGGATCTAATTGTTAGAAAATTTGGGTTGTTTGATTTTACCCCCTTATATCATGCCTAAATCTGGCACTTTGAAACTCCCATCTATTGCCTCTAGTTCTATCTCCTGGTACCAATGAAAATTAAATTAATCTCTCTTCCATATGACATCTAGATAGATGATAGATAGATAAATAGATAGATAGATAGATAGATGATAGATATAGAGACATAGAGATAACTAGATAGCTATAGATATAAATATATCTAGATATTGATTGATATATAGAGATATAGATATATACATCTAGATAAGATATAGGTGTATAGATATAAATATATATATATATATTTGGATACAGATATATAGATATAAAGATATAGATATAGATGATATGATATATAGATATGGAGATAGAAATAGTTAAAGTCAGATATCCTCCTCAGCAACAAGGACTTTACTTCTTCAAGTTAAACCTCCCCAATATTCCTGGACCAACATGATCCTAATGATTTTGCACAACCACTGGTTATTTAGTTCATATAGTCTCTGTTTTATCAGAGTTTTTCCTATAGGACACATAGAACTGAAGGTAAAATTCCAAATGCAAGAGAGAGAACAGTAGGTTTTCACTTCCTGAAACAGACACTAGGACTCTCAATGTACTAGCTAAGATGGCATTTTTGTTGCTGTTCTTGTCATTCAGTCAGTCATATCAGACTAATTGTGACCATATTGTCCATGGAATTTTTTTTGGCAAAGACACTGGAATGGTTTGTCATTACCCTCTCCAGTGGATTCAGGAAAACAGAGGTTGAGTGGCTTGCCCAGTAAATCACTGAGCCTGGATTTAAAGTCTAGTCTTCCTGAGTCCAGACCCATTGCGCTATTTAGCAGACCCCGGTTGCATTAATTCATATCATTTCCATGTTAATAATGAGTTTCCAATCTACCAAAATAGCCACAACTTTTTTCTATATGCATTGCTATCTAACTATGCCACCTCTTCCTGATAGTTTACATTTGAAGTTAATTATTGAACCTAAGTAAAAGATTTTAAATTTATTCACATTGAATGTCTCCTTGTTTTATTCAGCTCAATTTTGTTAGCACTTAATTTTTTGATCCAGACTCAGTTTCTAATGTGACCAGCTAGTCCTCATTTTATGTTATTTGAAAATTTGATAAGCGTGCTATTTATATCTTTATCCTAATCATTAACCAAAAGGTTAAACAACACAAGGGCAATTACAGAGCCAAAGGCATTCCACTAGAGACCTCTTTCAAAATTGACATTGAACCATTAACGTTGCTCTTTGGATCTGATCATTCAAACATTCCAGAATACTCTTACTTATATGTATAATTGTGTAGTACATGTGTCCATCTTCTCCACGAGAATGTCATGGGTCTACCCAATGTCTTACTAATATCTAGATGACCTCTTACTCATGGCTTCCTCTGAACCTTTTTGGTTAATCCTTCTTCAAGATATGGGAAATTAACAAAAAAGGAGGAAATTGTCAGTACAGTTACCTAAATAAAGCTCAGGTGAAACAAGCAGAGCCTTTGAACTCATTGCATTGGAAATATCAGAACCAATTAAGAGTCAATAAACATAACTGATTTTGTTCAGAGCTGTCCGGGTAGACCAGAATCACAGATATTAACTGTAGTTGCCCTAAAATCACTATTATCAATATCATGAAAAGGCCTTAAGTATATTCCTGCATATAGTGCAATGAGGGACACAGGGGAAAAATACAAATAGATACCTGTCCATATACCTAGGAAACTCACTGTAGCAGATGGGCAACTTGACATAGGAAAGCATGGAAAAGGACAAATAGATGGAATTATAATTGTCCTGGATCAAGTCAAAGTGGTAGCAGAGGTGGAATCAGTATTAGTGGTTCCTGCCCTTTCAAAAACAATTTTTCAAAACATATATGTAAAGTGCACGAGACTGTGTCATTATAGAGGAAAAAAAAGGAGAAGTCCCAATAAGTCATTTTTTTCATCCCTGGTTAGCCTATAGAGATAGACTGAGAAGGTCTGTGGTCTGGCAAGACAGGATCTGGCCAGAAGCACACTGCCCATGGAACAGTTCAGTGCCCTAGGAAATCTAGATATCACAACCAGATGAGATCTTGACCCAGACTAGTTATCACAATGTATGTTATCAGATACCTTTGTTGCCCACTACCCAGTTCCAGATCAGTGAACAAGAATGGACTCAGGAGAGTATTTGCTCCCAGAGATGGTGTTCCAGGGAAAAAGTAATGGCAGAAGAGAGGCTGCTAGGTGCTGCAATGGATAGTGCTCAAATCTGGCCTCAAACACTTAACTAGCTGTGTGGCCTTAGGCAAGTCACTTAACCTTAGCTGCCTCACATCCAGGGCCATCTCCAGTTGTTCTGAATCATGACCCCTGGACCCAGATGACTGGAGAAGAAAGTGAGGCTGGTGACTTAGCACAGCCCCTGCTCACTCAAATCCAATTCATGCCTGGCATCACCTCCCTGTTGTTGTGGTCTTCTTCAAAAATGAAGGACAAACATCAATCGGTGGCAGAAGAAAATCAGAAGCAAGTGTCAGCAAGCATGACTTGGACCCCTAAAAGCAGAAGTGAATCTGGGCTCCAATTTATAGTCTAATCTGAAGACTGAAGATAAATTATCAGGAGAGGAATCCCAGACCAGAAAAGGAGAAGGGGGCGGGGGGGGGGGGAAAGATAATGTAAGGGGTTTTATAATTTTGTGATTCTAAAATAACAGAACTTCCCAGCTGACTGATAGTGGAGGAGTTCACAAAACTTCCATCCAGAAGTGTACAGGGAACAGCTCTAAAATAAAATCCAAAGTCAGGAAGTCTGAAGAAATTAACAAAATTCACAAAAACAAACAAAAGAAAGACAGGAAAAGAAAGAATCCTCACATAAAAGCATAGCTTTAATTTGTTCAACTAGAACACCTGGAATAGATGAAATGAAGTTTTTTTTAAAAAAATATATTATAAATGACATAAGAATGCTGTAGGAAAAAATGGAAAAGATATGAACACCATGGAAGAAAGAATTTGAAAGGGAATTAACAACTTGGCACAAGAGGAATAAAAACCTTACCTAAGCAACAAATTCCTTGGAAATTAGAATAGAGCAAATAGAATTCAATGATTTCTTGAGAAAATAATAAATTAAAATAAAAACTATTCAAAAACTTGAAAAATAGAAGAAACTATATCTCAAGGCCAAAAACCTAGCATAGAAAAGAAATAAAAAAAAAAATTAAGAATCAAAGGACTATCAGAAGACCATGATCCCTGCCCTCCCCACCAAAAAAATTAAGGTATGGATATCCTATTTCAAGAAATCTTAAAGCTGCCCATATATCTTAGAACTGGTTTGATAAATTGTAAAGAGAAAGCATCTTCCTATCACTTCCTGAAAGAAGCCCCAAATGAAAACTCCTAAGAGCTTTATAGTTAAAATCTAGAGTTCTCAAGTGAATGCAAAATACTTCAAGCAGGTAGAAAGGAAAAATTCAAGTACCAAGGGGCCAAAGTTAGCTGCCAATAATTTATCAGCCACCATTAAAAGGAAGAAGAGGAGTTGGAATATAATATTCCTGAAGGCTAAGAAAGTTTGCTTATAGCCATTAGCAGCAAATTAAATATAGGACTACTGTGTGTGTGTGTGTGTGTGTGTGTGTTTGTGTGTGTGTGTGTGTGTGTGTGTGTGTGTGTGTGTGTGTGTGTGTGTGTGTTGAGGGGGAGGGAAAGTATTTTTAGAGAAATTAGAAGACTTCCAAGCATTCCTGATGAAAAGACCAGAGTTTTGTGGAAACTTTGTGGAAAGACAGAAGTTAAGAGAAAAATAATGCAATTGTGTTTTAAAAGTATCTTTCAAACTTAATGCACTATATAGCTATATAAATGATATTTGTTATTATCATTAATCATTATTATGACAACCCAGTCCTGATGGGGGAGGTGAAACTAAAGGAAAAGAGAAGGAACAATAAAAGGTAAATTCTAGAGTCACCAAAAACAAAATTAAGTTTCAATTACTATCCAGTTTTGCTGAGGTCTAGAATTTTTGCCAAGCAATGCTGGAAGGATGAGAAGAAAGGAAGAGAAAGATCCCATAGTGTGGGAGGAGAACACTAAAATTTCTGGTTTTAGGGGGGAAGATATTTTGTAAATGAGAGAAACAGAGTACTACTACAACTACCTCTGAAGCTCAATTCAGGGGTCAGTGTATTAAAATTAACCTACCTACTTTGTATTAAAAAAAAATCCAACTCCATATCATTACTTCACTCAAACTTTCAGTTCTAATCTGTTACTATACATAAAAAAGAGTACGACTTAAAACAGTTCTTAAGATTTTTTAGGTATCTTAGATCCTTTTGGCATTCTCTTAAAACTTATACAGCCATTCCCAAATTATATTTTTAAATGTAGAAAAATACATAATTTCAAAGAAAAGCAGTTACATTGAAGCAGTTAACAAAAATAATAACAATAAATAGTTTAAGGATATAGATTAATAACACTTGATCTAAAGCCTCATCAATTTAGAGTAGTTCTAATGTAGTTGTGTGGGGAGAATAAATATTCCGCAAAAACAATGGAGGATCTGCCTTTGGTGCTCCTACTTCAAGTATCTTCACTCTATATTCCTCCTTGCCTTAAAATTTTCCTGCTTCTACTATCATCCTCTGTAGGCAATCATTATTTTCTGACTACACACATGTTCCCCCTTTTACTGTCATGCAAAAAGTCACAGTGTCTCCAATTCACTCATCTATCCTAACTTCCAATCAGAAACCTAGGATAATGAATGATTCCAAGAAGCATAATATAATCTGAGATGGAAAAGGACAAAAATTTATCTACTTCAACTTGTACCCTAATAGTAATCCTCTCTTCAATATTCCCAAAAAGTAATTCTCTAGTTTTTACTTGATGAGAAATTGATGAGAAATTCAGCAATAAAAGAGTTCATTTCATTTAGGACAGTTCCAACTGTTAGAAAGTTAGTCCTATTGAAGTTTTTTTTTTACATCTGTACTTCTATTTCTATCATCTAGTAGAAGACCAATTCCTCTTTTCTAACACTTAAAAAGGCCAAGGTACTTTTGAAATAAAGAGAAAACAAGAAACACCAAGAGAAAAATGAAAGAAGGTGCCCTACTTCTGACAAGTGTATAATTCATTAGAGAAGATAAGGCTAATATACAAGTCACAGAGTCACAAAACAGAATGTAACACAGCTGTTGTAAAAGTGGTAAGAATAAAGTATTATAAGAGTAGAAAATAGGAGATCCCTTCAGCTGGGTCATAGAAAGGCTTTCAAGGTATCAACTAGGTAATCTGATAAACTGATAAGATAAAGTGCTAATGGGTAGAGTCTGTGGAGATTCTTTTCATCTATAGATAACTGCAGTCAATCTCCTCCCCAAACCCAAGTCTAGCCTCAATTTCCTCATCCATAAAGTGGAGATAATAATAGTACTTACCTCCCATAATTTTTGTGAGGATCAAATGAGATAATATGTATAAAATGTTTTGCAAGTCTTCAAACACTATATAAAACTATTATTATTACATATATGCCCATAAAGACTAAAATTCTTGGTTTTTATCCTTTTTTCTTTTTTAGTTTTTTATTCTTCTTGACCTCTCTGAAGCAAATAACACTTTAAATGAAAGTCTTCTACATAGTCTCTTCTTTCTCAGCTTTTATAACACTGCTCTTTTAGTTCTAGTTTTACATATCTTACCATTCCTTTTCAATCCTTTTTATGGATCATCTTTTATGGTTTGTCCTGAGTCCTCTCCTCTTGTCTTTTCTCATAAGCTCCCATACATTCACTTATTATCTTTGTCCAGATGACTCCTAGATCAATATATTAACAAGCCCTACTCTGACTTCTTAGTTTCAGTACTACATAACTCACTTCCTATAAGTAGATGTATTCCATTGTAGATGGGAAGCCTGGTAGATTTCTCAAACTTAACATATTCAGAATAGAACTTCTCTTTTTCCTCAATTAACCACCTACTAAACCTTCCTTGACATAGTTTCACAACATCAGTCATCTAAAACTCCTAGTCCCCCCTTATTCTACATATTCTATCAACTGCTAAGAGTTTTTTTCCTCTCCAATCTCTCCTCTGCACAAATTCCAAAGTGATCATTCCTCAAGCAGTGTTCTGAATATGTCATGCCTCTGTTGAAAATATTCATTGGTTCCCCCTTTCCTCTATTGAACATTTAAAGCCCTTCACCATTTGCCTCCATGCTATATTTTGAGGCTTGTTAAACAGTTATTATTTCATTTCATATATTCTACAATCCAGATAAATTATTACATTTTCTAATTCTCATGTTTGTCATTCCACCTCATCTTCATGGTCCTACATGGGTCCTGGAACTCATTTCCTCTTTACTTTCAAACCCCTATTATTCCTCTTCATGTGCACTATATATCACAAAAACTATTTCATTTTCTTTTCCTCATTTCTATCACTCATCTCCATGCCTTTGCCTGTTTCCCTACTCTGGAATGTACTCCCTCCTCACTACATCCTTTCAGAATCCCTAGTTTCTTTCAAAACTAGTTCAAGTGCTAACTCCAACATGAGGCTTTTCTAGATCTTCCCAGACTAGTGACTTGTATTTATTTTGTAAATAATTTACTGTGTTTAGATATGTATATATACATATGTACATATATAAAATCACTATTTTTAAAGACAAAAATAGTTCCTAAAGAGAAGTATCTGTCTGGTTTTTTTTTTAATATTAGGACAGTATCAATTGTACCTATCTATATTTTCTGAGGGTTTCCATCAACCCCAATCAGATATAATTTCCCTCCTGTTGTTCAATGTAACTTCATTGTTAAATGGAAATTTGTCTAGATAAGAACAACCTCATCTCATTCTTTTATTCCTCCTCTAGCTTCTGCCTCTGTCTTCCAAGGTAGGTCATGTAAAGGGGATAGGTCCCTCTTTAACCCATTTTCCCCTGACTTTTCCTTGCACAGGAATTGGACAAGACAATAAAAGTTTGACTCACTTTCTCCTACAGACTGGCTGAAGTCTGAGCCCATCCATTTCTTATGGCTGTTTTCCATTCTCTCTTTCCCCCAGGCATTCTCATTTAGACCTTTGTTTTTCAGCCTATCCTCAAGTAACTTATTGTCTGTCGAGGGGAAAAAAAAAGTTTAATTTAATGTGCAGGCTTGTGAAATAAAAAATCCTGAACTTTAATACTTCCAGGGCTAATTGTGAGTTCCAAGATCTTTGTGGTGGCACCATCATCTCTATCCATCATCAATAAGTTTCAATAAATGTTTGTTGATTGATTGATATGCATTTGCAAAAATAGAATGGTTTTTTAAACTTTTATTTAAGATGAAGAATTTCACTTTTCTGGACATATAGGATATAGCATTTTATGAATATCTCATTTGATTCTCACAATAACTCTGGGAGAAAAGTACTATTAAATAAAAGAAATATTTATTTCTTTGTGCTCCTTTTCTTGCTGATAATCTACTAAAACCCATAGATTTTATTTTAAACATGAGCAACTATAAACCATGTCTTTCCCATCCTGTAATTTAACAGTTAATTTTTAATTTATTCCTATAAAATTTCATCTTTTTAGATTTGACTTATTGTTCCAACCTAGTATAGTCTTTTTGGACCCAGATTTTGGCATCTATTCCTTTAACTGTCTTCAAACTTTGCATTATCTGATTAATTTGATGAACATGAATCTTGTGCCTTTAGATAAGCAATTTAGAAAAAAAATAATTTATTCATTATTCCAAATACTTAGTCATACCCTCCTCTACCTCAAAACCTCAAAACACATTCCCTTTGACAGAAGGAAATGATCAGATCATCAGTTCTTGGATAATAGATTATATCAACATGTAGATGTCCCAGAGATAGACATTTTCTCATTCATGTCATTGATAGATAGACAAACAGACAGATAGATAATCGGATGGATGGATGGATGGATGGATGGATGGATGGATGGATGGATGGATGGATAGATGGATGGATGGATGGGTAAGTACATAGGTGAATGTGCATAGGAGATTAGATAGATAGATAGATAGATAGATAGATAGATAGATAGATAGATAGATAGAGACAGATAGACAGACCAAAGATATAGTTTCTAAGTCAAAATAAAATACTTCAGTCTTTAAGCAAAACCTGTTGCTCTAAGAATAGATGTGTTAAGTGAGTGGAAGAAATAGTTTTGATGTTTCAAGCTGACAACTGAAACTGCTTTATTTTTCCCTTGACATATAGTGCACCTAGCACTATCTAGCAAACTGCCAAGCATAAGGCATTACAGATGTGTCTTCCACATATTCTAACTCTAAAGAATGAATCTGCAAAAACAATCTGTTTTTGGAAGAGTGTGGAGGATCAAGTGGAGGGGGGGTAGGGAGACAATGTTGTAGTCCTCAGGGGTTAATCATATTCCAAAACCTATTTCCTAAAAGGAAAAGAAAATAAGCCTTTAGAATTAAGAAAGGGAGGAGTGGAATACAGCCCACAAAGACATCAAAAGCATGAAAAATGTCATTTTATGTTTATTTTTGACACGTGAAGATGGAATATATTGACATAACGTTTAAAATCACTGCTTAATGGGCCTGTAAAATTGTTCAATGCTCACTGAATGCTGATAATTTATGCTGACTCTACTTTTAGAGCTAAAGTTCTGTCTTGTCAACCTTTCTGAAACTAACTAGATACAACAACTTCAGTTCTGTCAGAAAAGTAAGACATGAAAAGAAGGCATCTTGTGGATAATCAAATATCTGAAGAGTCTGACACTGAAAAATAGTCACTCTGCTGCTAGAGAAGGAAGTAATAGGAGTTATCCTAGTCATTTAAAGAATATGACTATAGTGCTTTACCAGACCTCACAAAACTGGTTATGTGAGAGTACAAAATGTATGGTAATTAAAAAAAAATATTTCATTTTCATACCTAAAGTGATCCAAATGGTTTGGAAGAATATAGCTTTATCAATTGTATAATCCTAATAAAGAATTGGAACTATAGAGGAAACCATTATAAATAAAATGACATTTTAGTACACTCAGATTTGCTCAATAGTATAGAAATCTTATGAAGAAAATGAAACCATCGATATTTATTAAATATTTCCCTGATGTCAGGACCCTGTTCTCAGATATTAAGAAGCTTGTGATCTACCATCATTAAGGTATATATTTGGAATTGTTTTTCCTACTATGGTGATGAGTTTTCACTGATTTGTTCATACTCATTTACATAATAAATTAAAAATGGTTAGAATTTATATAGCCCTTTAAGATTTACAAGGTTCAGTAGATAAATTATCTCAATTTATTCATAACCCCCTAAGGCAGGTACTATTATTATCATCCTCATTTTACAGATAAGGAAACTAAGGCTAAAAAGAGTAAGTTATTGCCCAAGTCACATATAGCTAGTAAGGGTTTGAGTCAAGAATTAAATTTAGATTCTTATAACTGCAAGTCCAGCAGGGAACTTAGTTCCTTTAGGTTCATTGGTTCATATAGCTTTAGGTAGGAAACAGTAAGACCAAATGGTCCCCATATGAGCCCCAATCTGAAGCCTTAAGACATATGATGAATCAAAGTATATAATCACTAGATTTTCTGAATGGTCAATCCAAAGTTGGAGTCCCACAAATATTATTGGAAAGTTTTTGTTTTTTGTTTTGTTTTTTCATTGTATATGAGAATAGAAGATAGTATAAAAATATTAACAAATCCATTGTACATTAAAGATCTTTGTAACAAAGCTGGAAATTTTAAAAAATTTTAAAAAAGCAAGTGTCAACACAATCTTCATAAATCATATAAAACACTACTAATAGCATGTCATAACTTGACATTTTTTTTCTTTGAACAAATTCAATAATCATTTATCTACCTTGTGAGAAGTACTGACTTGGTTTACAAGGACCCATGAACAAAAATGAATTCATTCCCATCATCAAAGAACTTATACTCTATTGGGAGAATTAAATAAAATGTGGTTAGATAAAAACAAACTATTGCAAAGCAATGAAAATAATTTTAAGAGGGAAAGAATGCCAACATCTACTGAAAGATATTAAAAGATATCCTCTAAGAAATAGAACCTTAGTTTTTCTTTGAATGAATATAGGTATTTGGACTAAAGTGAGATAGGGTAGTAGCAGTAGTAAGTGGGGGTGTGAGATGATATGGTCAGACATTTGTTTTAGAAAAACAACTTTGTTAGGTTAAAGGAGTATGGTTGATTCTTGTCCTTCATTATCAAAGAAGACCAAAATGACATCATTATGTTTGAGACTGTGGCTAATCAGACCAATATGAGCTCAGAATGCTCTTCTACACATTGGGCACAGAAAATCCATGTGAACACCTAGGGTGGGTACTTTAACTTATGAATATCACATTTCCTTTGAGCTGTGTCAATTCTGTCTTCCTCATACAGTGCAACACCCTCACTGATGAGGGTGTGCCTTACTGGACAGTCCTGTGCCTATGTCTCCCATGCTGTACAATCAATTTTAAAGTTCTTCAATGAGACCTTTACAGTGATCCAGTATCATGTCTTCTGACCCCCTTTTGAATGCCTGCCCTGTGTGAGTTCTCCATAGCTTAGTCTTTTTGGCAAGCATACATCCGATATTCTAACAATATAACCAGACCATCATAGTCGCACTCTCTGTAGTAATGTTGGAATGCTAGGCAGTTTAGCTCGAGAAAGGACCTCAGTGTCTGGTATCTTCTCCTGCCACAGGTGATCCTTAGGATCTTCTTATGACAATTTACATGGAAGTGATTCAGTTTCTGGAAATGGTGCTGGTAGACTATCCAGATTTCACAGATATATATATATATATATATATATATATATATATATATATATATATATATATATAGCAATGAAGTCAGCACAATCACTCTGTAGACCTTCAGTTTGATAGGCAGTCTAATATCTCTTTTCTCCCATACTTTCTTTCAGAGCCTACCAAATTCTCAGCTAGCTCTGGCAATGCATGTGTCAACATCATTGTCAATGTGTCCCTGGGAAGAACTTTAGGTAAGTGAAATTGTCCACAGGACTCAAAATTTCTCCATTTGCTTAATCCATGGTTCCATATGCAGCTGGCTGAAAGAACACTTACAATTTTCTTGATGTTATTTGTTAGACCAAAATTAGCACAAGCAGTAGAGACTTGATCAAAACTTTGTTGCATCTCAACTTCAAAGGCTGCATTGAATGCACAATCATCTGCAAACAGAAGATCATGCTTCAACACTCCCTCCACTTTGGTCTTGGCTTATAGATTTTTCAAGTTGAAGAATTTGCCATCAATAGCTTATCTTGACACAATATTCATCCTCAATGAAGGTGTTTGATAACATGGATGAAAACATCATGCTAAAAAGCATAGGAGCAACGACATATCTGTTTTATTCCATTGGTGACTGGAAAATCTTGAGAGCAATATACACTATCCAGAACCCAGTCTAGTATACCACCATGCAATTAGCACAGAATACTGATGAAATTCTCAGGGCAACCAAATTTTGACATAATTTTCCATAACCCTCATAAGCAAAGGCCTTGGTTAGATCTTCACTGTTGTATATAGACCTCTGTTCTGTTCCTGCCATTTTTACTGGAATTGTTGGGCAGCAAACACAATATCTATTGTTCCATGACACTTTCTGAAATCATACTGGCTCTCAGGGAGGTGACCATCTTTCAGGTGAAGGAGCAATCTAGTGAGGATAACTCTGGCAAGAATCTTACCAACAATGACTAAAAGAAAAATACCCTTGTGATTATCACAGAACAATCTATTCCCTTTACCTTTACGGAGTTGAACAATGGAGACATTCTTGAATTTTTGGAGGATAACCTCCACATGCTATATATCCTGGAAAATTTCAGTTTGGGGATGAGTTATGGATCCTCTACCTTTTAAATCTCAGACTAGAATCAGTATCAGGTGCTTTGAGACTTGAAAGGAGTCTAATGGCATTCAAAACCTCTTCTTCAGTTGGAACTTCAGCTAGGGACAGATTGACTTCAGATTAAATAAACAATCAATGGCTTCTGCATTGATTGATGATGGTCTGTTAAGAACACTATGGAAGTGTTCAGCCCATCTGTCCAGGATCATGTCCCAATTGATAATCAATGTGGATTGATCAGCACTGAGTAGTTGAGATGCACCATATCTCTTTGGCCCAAAAATAACCTTCAGGATATCATAAAACATTTGGCTTCTTACTATCTCCATAAAATTAAATTTCATTTGCGTTCTTACTGAGTGAAAAGTCCTGCATCTCTTTAAGTTTCACTTGTACTTTACTTTTGATGGAATTAAATGCTACCTTCTTAGAAATGGATGAATTAGCCTGTAGTAAAACCTATGGAATTCTCAGTTTGTTTATTTTTCCATTTAGTGGCTTCTGTATTTCCCCACCATTTTCATCAAAGCTGTTCCTTTATTTCCCCTTCATTTTCATTGGTGTGTATTCAAGTGTTCTGGCCCAGGTGAGCAAATGCAGTGCTGTATACCAGATCTCTGAAAGCTGCCTAATCTTTTTTCTGCTCCACTGTTGTCAATTGTGTGTTGGCTCAATTTTCCCTCAGTAGGCTCAGTTATCCCTTTGATAGGTGAGAGGAGTAAAGACTAGAATGAGGAAGACCTTGAGGCAAGGCAATCAACAATAAGGCTACTGAAATAGTTAATTCTGGAGGTACTCAGGGCAGAGAAGGGGATTATACAGTCTATAAGATTATAACAGATTCGATATTTGGAGTGTGAAGTCTCTCCCAAAAAGAGGAAGGGTGCTTACTGAGTTTTGGCCTGTTGAAAATAAATGTTAATTTTCTCAGAGTTTGTCCTAATCAGGAATAAACATTAAACCCAGAATTTGTCCTATGCAGGGACAAACTTTACCAGAGTTTTGGCCTTAAAAAAGAGCAGAACACTAAATCATTACTTACTAGAGAAATGCAAATTGAAGCATCTCTGAGATAGCACCTCACACCTCTCAAAACTGGCCAATATGACCAGAAAGGACAATGATCGATGTTGGAAGGGATGTGATAAATCTGGGCCACTAATACATTGTTGGTGGAGGGGTCAACGCATACAAACTTTCTGGGAAGCAATTAGGAATTATGCCCAAAGGGCAACAAAAATGTGCATACCCTTTGATCCAGCAACACCACTATTGGGTCTATACCCTGAAGAGATTATGAAGAAGGGTAAAAACATCACTGGAAGAAAAATATTCATAGCAGCCCTGTTTGTAGTGGCAAAGAATTGGAAATTAAGTGAATGTCCTTCAATTGGGGAATGGCTTAGCAAACTGTTATATATATATATATATATATATATATATATATATATATGTATGTATGTATGTTATGGAACACTATTGTTCTATTAGAAACCAGGAGTGATGGGAATTCAGGGAAGCCTGGAAGGATTTGCATGAACTGATGCTGAGTACAATGAGCAGAACCAGAAAAACATTGTACACCCTAACAGCAACATGGGGGTGATGATAAACCTTGATGGACTTGATCATTCATTCAGTGCAACAATCAGAGACAATTTGGGGGCTATCTGCAATGGAGAATACCATCTGTATCCAGAGAAAGAATTGTGGAGTTTGAACAAAGACTCAAGACTACTACCTTCAATTTAGGGGGAAAAATTATCTTATTATGTAATTTTGCTATCTCTTATACTTTATTTTTCTTCCTTGAGGATATGATTTCTCTCTCAGCATATTCAACTAAGATCAATGTATACCATGGAAGCAATGTAAAGACTAAGAGATTGCCTTCTGTGGGAAGTGGGGGGGGGGGGAGCAAGAATGGGGAAAAAATGTAAAACTCAACATAAATGAAATCTTTCTTAAAAAAAGAAAAAAACAAAATTAGGTTAATATGCACATTTATTATATTTCTTTAAAGTTATGAAATTTACCAATGTGCATGGAGATGGAAGGGGAGGAGTGGGTAGTTTCCTAGCTAGAGAGCTACCTACCCTCCCAAATGGAGCACCACAATGGGGCTTATGTAGCTTTGAACATCAGAACTTGGGATCTGAAACGTCACCTTCCTCTTGACCAATCAAAGCAAGGTATGACCCCCTCATCCCAGGATGGAGTGGGAACAACTCAGGAAGAGGCAGGAGGAATTCAGAATAGAGGGGAAAGGAACTCAGACTAGGGTGGGGGAAAACCAAACATCAGACATTCAGTAAAAGGAATACCTTATGCAAAAAGACCACCATAGCAAAGCTATTCATAGCTTTATGGAAGCTTTCTTGATGAGATTAAGAAGGCAAATTTTTGTTATTTTTACAATTGAGAGAACTTACTCAACTATATTTATGTATATATATTTATATGTAAATATACGTATTTGTATATATATATATATATATATATATAAATTTTGTATATTATTGAGGGTACTAACTCAAATGACCCCCTTTTCAATTGCTAAATTGATCTGATTAGAAGTCTTTCTTTATATTCTATTTGAGAGATATCCTTTATGCACCAACTCTGCTCTTAATGACTCAGAAAAATTATATAGAGAGATTTTTGTGCATATATCTGAATTATATATATACAAATATGAATTTTGTGTGCACAAATATATATATATATGTGTGTATATTTTATACATATATAGAAACATATACAAAGGGCAAAATTCAGTGCTGACAGAAGCTGATCTGATGTCAGAATGACACTGAAATTGGGAATCTGAGTGAAATGGGCAGATGGTAGTATCCTGTACAGGTATCCTTTATAGGAACAGGTTATTTTGGGAAGAGGGGAATATTTAGGAGAAAAATTATGAATTCAGTTTTGGGCAGGTTGAGTTTAAGATTTTAAGAAACAGTTTGATATTTTTAAGAAACATGTAGTTTTATTCTAGACCTCAGAAAAGAATTTAGTGCTGGATATGCATATAGATATATAATGTACATTCATATGGATCTTCTTTTGGGTAATACACTATGCAGAAACATGTATGCAATATATATATGGTACACATGCATATATAGATATAATATATGTAGATGAAATATTTGCACACATAGATATGCATTATTTTTGGTATATTTGCGTATATATATATATATATATTCATGCTTGTATATATCTATAAAGATATATAGATACATAGACATTGTACCAGATTGTAGCAGACAGCAATGTGTGTGTATACATTTATGCATATACATACATCCATATAGTTACATATAAAGTCATCTTCATGGAGATGATAACTGAAATCCATGGGAGCTGATCACTTTACAAAGTCAAATGGCATATAGAGGAAAAAGAAGAGCTTGGAGCTTGGGGGGAGGTAAGGTAGGGAGGTTGAAGGAAGGCACTCACCATTCATTGGCTACCTGGAAAAAGAAACAACAATTAAAAAATGAGAATGAATTGTCACAGGTAGAGAGCAGTAGCACAAAACCCTAGAGAGGAAATGTATAGCATGTATCAGGACAAGAAAGTGATTAGAGAAGTCAAGAAGGATGAAGAATAGATTTAGCAATCAAGATTTCTATGGTGACTGGAGAGAATCATTTCAATTGATTGAGAGGTCAAACCAATTTGCAGAGTATTTAGAATTGAGGGAGAGAAGAGTAGCAGAACCATTGAGAGTAAATGACCTCTAGGAGTTTAGCTCAGAAGGGAAGGAGGGAGATATAAGACAATAACTAGTAGGAGTGGTGGAATCAAATGATGGTTTTTAAGGATAGGAATAACATAAGCATGTTTGTAGCAAGCAGAGGAGTCAATAGATAGAGTTAAAAGTAGAGACAGTAGAGATGACTAACCACCATGCACAAGGAAAGTTATCAGACCAGTTTCACTAGAATAAAAAATATATGAAGAGGAGGAATATGAAATAACATTAAAATGTAGGTGGAATTCAAATTGTACCATACTAAAATGCCAACCTGAGGATTTTTTATTTTATCCTAGTGGTAATCATTGCAACTTTTATTTGTAACCAAGTGCCTGACTCATAATAGGCATTTAATAATTGCTCTCATGAGTGAGGGTAAAGGTAAAATGGGTCATATACCTTTTTGAAGAATATGTTTGTCAGTTGTGCAAAGAGTGAAATGGTAAAAGTTAGGACCTATCAAGAATTATCAAGATAAAAGCTGATAAAGTAGGACCTATCAAGAACTAATCCAGATAAAAGCTGATAAGGGCACTAAAAGCAAAGTATATGGAAACAATGAATGAGATAGATATAAGATGCAATGGAGATAATATCAGCAAGACTTGACAATAAAAGCATATGGAGGGGGGGAAACCTGATAAAATACAATTGGATTTAACATTTAAGGGAATATTGATAACATCAGAAAAAGCAGTTTCCATTGAATGAGTGATGGGATCTGAAGTCAAATGGCAAAGAAAAGGAGAGAATTAAGTCAATGAATATAGATGACCCTTTCTAGAGTTTGTCAGTAAAAGGAAGAAGAAATTGAGGATGACAGCTTGAAGGGATGTCAAGGATTGATTAAGGAGACCACTTTTGGAGAAAAGGGGGAATGAGAAAAAGAGCACAAGTAGAGG
This sequence comes from Macrotis lagotis, assembly GCF_037893015.1. Classification (NCBI taxonomy): domain Eukaryota; kingdom Metazoa; phylum Chordata; class Mammalia; order Peramelemorphia; family Peramelidae; genus Macrotis; species Macrotis lagotis. The sequence continues at coordinate 638,486,088 of NC_133658.1, forward strand.
GGTTTGTCCTTGGCAAGGGTAAAAGCCATTTTGTGACCAGAGATTGGAATGAATGGAAGAAAGGGATGAGGAGTTTTGAAGTGTGAAACAAGAAAATAATTCTAAATGAATGGATATTATTTTCTCAATAAAACTGGAGGAGGGATTTAGAATATATACTATGGAGGGTGTATAGAGGGAAGAATAAAAAGATTATCATCTAACAGTGAATCCAAATTGAGATTAAATACTATCAATTTACAAGGACCCAGTCATCAGGGTTAAAATTGGTAGGATTTTACTGCATTTTATTATATGGTAATGAATAAAAAAAACTATACAAGTAAATCATAGTTGTGACATTGGCTCTCATTATGTTATATTCACATGATTAGAATCCATTGAAATGCAGAAGACCAGGGCAGAAGTCAGAGCTTTCCTGATGGGGGTTGAGGGAATGTAATCTAATTAGATAAATCAGCCTTTAGGCAACTGAGGTGAATATTTGCTATTCACATAAAATAGAGCTGAGGGATACACTTAACATCTGTGTATGAAACATGTAGAAATCATAATTGTCCCTGAACTTCCTACAGATACCTCTTATTGGGTAAAATGTGCAACTTCCAGGTGATTGTGGGATAGTCAAGTACCCTCATCATTGAAAAAAAGAGGTACCTGGCAGGGTACACCCTCACCATTACTTCCATCAAACTATCAGTCTCTAGTAAAAAAATCCTTTCCAAGGTTATAATTGCTATTCAAGGCAAAAAAATATGGAGGAAGAAAAAAATCCAGGATATATAGTTTGTCATTGTGTGACATCATTTCCTTTGGAAAGTACAGCCACTTCTAGAAAATGAATGCCCAGTTCCTTAGCCAATTAGATTGTTTTGATTTATCTCTAAAACATCCCATTTGGTTTATAATGCTTCTGAATCAATTCTATTGAAAAATATCATTAACACTAGCCTATATCATTTACATAAAGTGAAGGGTTGGAATTAAGAAAGTTTGAAGCAGACCATTTTGCACTCTGGGTTTTAGTAATATTACACGTCATGCTATTTCCTGCCTTCCTTGCAAATGAATTATCTTCAGTGACACCAATTAATGAGTGGGAGGCAGAAACAGTCACTATCTTGGGCCCCTTAAAGTGTTCCAAGTTTATGTACAATGACTTGTCTCATACTTTAATACGATCGTTTGTAACTAACATGTCCATACTCCTCGACTACCTACACATAGGCTCTGAGTCCTGTCCTGGCCTGTATTGCTCTTGAGTAAAATCTTGGAAGGATTATTCTAGGATAGACTCTCCCTTTGTTGTTCCAAACTCCTGGGCAGAACAATAGCTTTGCCCAAGGCTGATTCAAAATTATGCAGCTGGATTTTTATTTTATTTTTGCTTTAAAATCACAAACACACACACACACACACACACACACACACATACACATATATATTCAGAGTGCATGATCTGATACCTCTGCTTGTCTAGACAAATTTATAATACACCCCCTTTCATTTGAATTCCCCACTTTTATCTGATGTACATAAGAATCACACCCTTGTCTCCCACAGCTAGAGAGAGGCCTTTTAGATGGCAAATTTCCAGTTTCAAATACAAGATCAATCAACTACCTTTCCACTGCAGTCATTTCACTTCCTTTAAGGACATATTTTTGGTTTGTCTGTTTTGGCCAGACCTGTTATTTCACTGGTATAAGGAATTTCAAGGGAAAAAACAGCTTCTACCAATTTAGATTAATGCCTTCTCTGCAGTGTTTTCAGAGGCCCTGAGAAGTACAGAACTTTGCTCAAGATTGGTCACAAGGTTGAAAGAAAATACTTGAACCCAGGTTCCCTTGATTCTAAATCCCATTTCCTATCCATTAATCCACTCTGCCTACCCAATGATACAGTTACAGAACTAAAGTTACAACCTTGTCCATATGGAAAACCAACCTCCGTGATTGAAAGCTTGATATGCTATCCTGGGATTGAGATAACTAAAGACTAGAACAAGTTGTCTTCATCTTCCCAAGGAAGTGGGTGAAGATAATAATTTTACTATGGCCTTCTCAAAGATTGAAAGAAAAGACAACTTCTGCCTTCAAGGAATTTATCTTCTAATGAGAGAAAAAGAAACTGAAAAAGTGGGAGGAGGAAAAAGTTATTCAGCTTGGAGAGATGGTGGCGAAGTCCAAAACAGTATAGCCTGAAAGGAAATTACAAGATGGCTTGTCTGGTCATCCTCCTTAAAGGTTTCTAAAAAGAGGAAGTGGAACACCAAAGTGGCAAATTCTTCCAAGGTTTGAGTTTGTGACTTCCAGAGATGAAATGATCTTCCAGGAAGAAGAGGTTATGTATCCAGTTCAGAATCCAAGACAACTATCTACCAAGGAGTTAGAAAATCCATATCCTTCTATTATTGGAACCCTATGCCTATAAAACCCAAACCAGAAAGTTTGGAGGAAAGGGAATTGTGTGAAAGCTAGGACTGTGTCACCCACTTTGTTCCCAGTTTCTTTCTAAATTGACATGAAAATGAAAGTACAAATAAAAATCTAATTGGAAATAAAGGTAAGATCACTGATCTGAACTCTCATGATCCAAACTCCTTCATTTTTATACCTATATGGCAGAAGAAAACCCCTTGGTCTGTTCTATTTTCTGGTTATTTCAATGCCCAGACATCTCCCTAGGTGAATGAATAAATGAATGGACAAAAGAACCTTGGATCCAAATGATATGGGGGAAAGTTTATATTTACTTGCTAGCTACCTAATACCCAAAGTAGTATAATCACTCATAACAACCTTACAAACAAGAGGAAAACAATTTTTTGACTAACTCTATTGGTGTCATTTGGAGCCTGCTTTAGCTTAAATATTGTAAAAAAGATGTTAGAATATAATACAATATGATAATATAATTAATTTAGGAAGCTGAAAAAAGTATCTAACCTAGTACTTGAAAGACTTTGTGAACTTCCTCTGGAGTTCTTCATATTTTTTTCCTGACAGGAGTCAAAGATGACTGAGCATATATACCTTGCTCCACTATGTAGCAAAGTGATTCCATACTTAGTTTCTCTGTCATCTTGCTCAAAGTGCTTCTTTCTGAATCTGTTTCCTCACCTATAATAGGAAAGCATTGGACCAAAAGATCTCTTCTAATACAATCCCTCTAATCCCTCTAATATAATAATTAGAGAAACCAAAAACATACACTTAATATTCTCTACCTAATCTTATTTAGTTTACTGCTTCCTGAACTCATCTTCACACAAGGATGTGTTGGGGTAAGCTCAGACTGATTCTCAAGAGCTGATTGTTAAATTTTCTATTTTTTTTAAAGAATTGACTTTTACAATTTTTCCCCAAATCTTTCTTCCCTCCCCCATCCCCCACAAAAAGCAGTCTCATAGTGTTTACATTGGTTCCATGGTATACATTGATTTAAGTTGAATGTGATGAGAGAGAAATCATATCCTCAAGGAAGAAAAATAAAGTATAAGAGATAGCAAAAATATGTAGTACATAAGAATTTTTTATATAAAAAATTGAAGGTAATAGACATTTGTCTTTCTTTAAACTCCACAATTCTTTCTCTGGGTACAGATGGTATTCTCCATCACAGATACTCTAAAATTGACCCTGATTCTTGCATTGATGGAATGAGCAAGTCCAATAGTATTGATCATCACCCCCATGTTGTTGTTAGGGTGTACAGTGTTCTTCTGATTCTGCTCATCTAGCTCATTAAAAGTTCATACAAATCCTTCCATGATTCCCTGAATTCCCATCCCTCCTGGTTTCTAATAGAACAATAGTGTTCCATGACATACACATGCCACAGTATGTTAAGCCTTTCCCCAATTGAAGGACATTCACTTAATTTCCAATTCTTTGCCACCACAAACAGGGCTGCTATGAATATTTTTGTACACGTGAGGTTTTTGCCCTGTTTCATAATCTCTTCAGGGTATAGACCAGTAGTGGTATTGCTGGATCAAAGGGCATGTGCATTTTTATTGCCCTTTGAGCATAATTGCAAATTGCTCCCCAGAAAGGCTGTATGGGTTCACAGCTCCACCAACAATGATTTAATGTCCCAGTTTTCCCACATCTCTTCCAACATTTATCATTGTCCTTTCTGGTCATATTGGCCAGTCTATGAGATGTGAGGTGGTACCTCAGAGAAGGTTTAGTTTGCATTTCTCTGATAAGTACTGATTAAGATCGATTTTTCATATGACTATGGATTGCTTAGATTTCCTCATCTGTAAATTGCCTTTGAATATCCTTTGACCATTTGTCAATTGGGGAATGGCTTGTTTTTTGAAAATTTGACTCAGTTCTCTGCCTAGTTTAGAAATGAGTTGTTTGTAAGAAATACTAATTGTAAAAATTGTTTATCAATTTACTACATTTCTTTTGATCTTGGTTACAGTGGTTTTGTCTGTGCAAAAACTTTTAATTTAATGTAATCAAAATCATCTAGTTTGTTTTTAATGATGTTCTCCATCTCTTCCTTGGTCATAAACTGCTTCCCTTTCCATATATATGATAGGTATACTACTCCCTGATCTTCTAGTTTGCTTATAATACTATTATTTATTTCTAAATCCTGAATCCATTTTGATCTTATCTTGGTATAGGATGTGAAGTGTTGGTCTATTCCAAGTTTCTGCTATACTAACTTCCAATTTTCCCAACAGTTATTATAAAAGAGAGAGTTTTTATCCCAACAGCTGGACTCTGGGGTTTACCAAACATCAGATTACTATAATCATTTCCTGCTATTGCACCTGGTCTATTCCACTGATCCACCACTCTATTTTTTATCCAATACCAGAACAATTTTGATGACTGATACTTTATAATACAATTTTAGATCTGTTAAGGCTAAGCTGCCTTCTTTTGCACTTTTTTTTCATTGAATCCCTGGAAATTCTTGACTTTTTATTTAGCCATATGAATTTACTTACAATCTTTTTTTTGGAAATTTTGATTAGTAGGGCACTAAACAAGTACTTTACTTATGGTAGAATTGTCATTTTTATTATATTAGCTTGACCTATCCATGAGTAGATGATGTTTGCCCAGTTATTTAAATCTGATTTTATTTGTATGAGAAGTGTTTTGTAGCTGTTTTCAAAAAGTTTTTGAGTCTCCCTTGGCAGGTAGACTCCCAGGTATTTTATCTTCTCTGAGGTTAATTTGATGAGGATTTATGAGGGTTTACTATATCTCCTGAGACTTTGCTAAAGTTGCTAATTATTTCTAGTAGTATTTCAGATGATTTTTTGGGATTCTCTAGGTATACCATCATGTCATCTGCAAAGAGTGAGAGTTTTGTCTCCTCCTTACTAATTCTAATTCCTTCAATTTCTTTTTCTGCTATTATTGCTGAGGCTAACATTCTAATGCAATATTGAACAGTAGTGGTGATAATGGGACATTCTTGTTTCACCCCGATCTTAGTGGGAATGCCTCTAGATTATCCCCATGGCATATAATGCTTGTTGATGGTTTCAGATAGACACTGCTTATCATTCTTAGAAAAAAATTATTTATTTCTAGGCTCTCTAATGTTTTTAGTAGGAATGGGTGCTGTATTTTGGCAAGGTTTTTTCAGCATCTATTGAGATAATCATATGATTTCTGTTAGGTTTGTTATTGATATAGCAAATTATACTGACAGTTTTCTTAATATCAAACCAACCCCATATTCCTGGAATAAATCCTGCTTGGTCATAATGTATTATCCTAGTTATAACTTGTTGTAATTGTTTTGCTATGATTTTATTTAAGAATTTTACATCCATATTCATCAAGGGAGATAGGTTTATAATATTCTTTCTGTTTTTAACTCTTTCTGCTTTAGATATCAGCACCATATTGATGTCATAGAAAGAGTTAGGCAGAATTCCTTCTTCACTTATGTTGCCACAGAGTTTATATGGAATTGTAACCAATTGTTCCTTAAATGTGTGATAGAATTCACTTGTTAATCCATCTGGCCCTGGAGATTTTTTTAGGGAGTTTAATAATGGCTTGTTGAATTTCTTTGAGATAAAGTTATTTAGGTATTTAATTTCTTCTTCATTTAATCTGGACAATTTATATTTTTTAAATATTGAGTCCATTTCACTTAGATTGTGAAATTTATTGGCATATAATTGGGCAAAATAATTCCAAATTATTACTTTAATTTCCTCCTCATTGGTAGTGAGTTCACTTTTTTCATTTATGATACTAGCAATTTTGTTTTCTTCTTTCTTTTCTTTAATCCAATTGACCACAGGTTGATCAATTTTATTGAGTTTTTTCATAAAACCAACTCTTGTTTTATTTATTAGTTCAATAGTTTTCTCTTTAAATTTTGTTAATTTCTTTTATTTTTAGAATTTCTAATTTGGTATTTAATTGGGGGGTTAATTTGTTCTTTCTCTAATTTTTTTAGTTATATATTTTGTTCATTGATTTCCTCTTTCTCTAATTTATTCATGTAAGCATTTAAAGACATAATATATCCCCTGACAGATGCCTTGCATGTTTCCCATAGGTTTTGGTATGTTGTTTCATTATTGTCATTATTTAGGATGAAATAATTAATTCTTTCTATAATTTGATCCTGGATCCACTCATTCTTTAAAATGAGGTTATTATTTACTTTACAATTAGTTCTGGATCTATATTTTCCTGGCCCAATATTGTATCTGATTTTTATTGCATTATGATCTGAGAAGAAGTATTCACTATTTCTGCTTTTCTGCAATTAATCATTAGTTTTTTTATGCCCTAGTACATGGTCAGTTTTTGTGTGTGATGTACTGCAGGAAAAAAAAAAGTATATTCCTTTCTATCCCGATTTAATTTCTTCTATACATCTATCAAATCCAGGTTTTCTAACAATCTATTTACCTCCTTAACTTCTTTCTTTTTTTTATTTTAGGATTAGATTTATTTAAATCTGAGAGAGGGAGGTTGCGGTCTTCCACTAGTATAGTTTTGCTATCTATGTCTTCCTGTAGCTCTTTCAACAACTTCTCTAAGAATTAGGATGCTATAACATTGGATGCATACATATTTAGTATTGAAATTACTTTATTGTCTATGGTACCTTTTAGGAGGATATATTTTCCTTCCTTATTTCATTTAACACTATTTTTGAAGCTGCTTTGTCTGAGATAAGGATTGCTACCCCTGCTTTTATTCACTTTAGCTGAAGCAAAATATATATTTGCTCCAAGCTTTTACCTTTACTCTACATGTATCTATCTGCTTCAAATGAGTTTCTTGTAAGCAGCTTATTATAGGATTCTCATTTTTAATCCACTCTGCTATTCACTTAGATTTTAAGGGAGAGTTCATCCCATTCACATTCAAAGTTATAATTATTAACTCCTTATTGCCCTCCTTGCTATTTTCCCTCTGTTTGTATTTTTCCCCCTTTATCCATATTCCCCAGTATTTTGTTTCCGAATACCTCCACCTTTGTGTTTGCACTCCTATATCAAACCCCTCCCCTTTATTTTCCCCTTTCCCCTTCCCCTTCTTCCTTCCCTCCCTTCTGTTAGTTCCCCTTTTTCTCTCCCTCCCTATCACCCCTTTCCCCTTTTAATACTCAAAATGTCAGATAAGTTGCTAAACTTAAGTGAGTGTGTGTAAGTTAACTTTAAGCCAAATTTGATGAGATGAAGATTCAGATGGTTCTCACCTCCTTCCTTCTTCCCCTCCATTACAATTGGTCTTTTGTACCACTTAATGTAATGAGATTTGCCCCATTCATTCTCCCTCCAACTTCCCTTCTCCTTACTGCCCCCCTTTTTAAGTAGGTATTGTTTTTCAAACATTCTGTCTGAGTCACAGAAAAGTCATGAGTGTCCATCACTTCTGACTAAGTATATTCTCTCTAATAGAGTTACAATTTACAAGAGTTATGAGAATCTTTCTCCTAGGTGGGGATATAGCCAGTTTCACTTAATTGGATAGCAGTTTTTTTCTTTCCTTTTTTTTACCTTTTCATGTGTCTCTTGAGCCTCCTCTTTGATGTTCAAATTTTCTATTTAGCTCTTGTCATTTCATCAGGAAATATAGGAAGTCTCCCATTTTGTTAAATGTCCATCTTTTCCCCTGTAACTGAAGGCTCAGCTTTGTTGAATAGTTCCAATCTCCCTTCTCTTCAGAATGTCTCATTCCAGGCCCTTTGATCCTTTAATGTTGATGAAACCAGGTCCTGCATAATCCTTACTGCAGCTACTTGTTATTTAAATTGTTTCTTTCTGGCTGCTTACAGGATTTTCTTTTATCTGATACTTCTGGAATTTGGCCACAATATTCCTTGGTGTTTTCATTTTAGGATCTTTTTCCAGAGGGGATTGATGTATTCTTTCAATAACTATTTTGCCCTCTGGTTCCATGACATCAGGGCAATTTTCCATCACTAAATCCTGTAATATTAAGTCCAGTCTTTTTCTCTTCAATGTTTTCAGGAAGACATATAATTCCAGGTTGTCCATTCTCAATCTATTCTTGAGGTCAGTGATTTTTCTGATGATGTACTATACATTTTCTTCTATTTTTTTCAATCTTTTAGTTTTAATAGAATTTTGTTGTCTCAAGAAGTCATTAGTTTCCACAGATTCCATTTTTTTAGAGAAGAATTTTCTTCATTTACCTTTTGCAACTCCTTTTCCAATTGGTCAGTTCTATTTTTGAAGGAATTTTCCATTTGCCTAAGTGTAGTTTTGAGAGAATTATTTTCTTTTTGCATTTGCCCAATTGAGGATGTGAGAGAATTAGTCTCCTTTTGTATTTGTCCAATTGTATTTACCAAAGATTTGTTTTCTTGTTGCGAGATCTTAATTTTTCTCTTGCAACATGTCAATTTTCTCTTGAGTTTCTTTCCCCAATTTTTCCAATTTATTTTTAAACTCCTTCCTGATTGCTTCAGGGAAGTCTTTCTGTGCTGTAAACCAATTCATATTCTCAGAAGACTAGATACCTCTGGGTTAGAATCTATTTCTTCTAAGTATTTCTCCATGGGGCCCCCCTTTCGCTGGCCTTTCTTCATTTTCCTAGGAAGTTGTGCTGGTGGAGGGGCAGGCTCTCAGAGGTTTGCTTTTGAAAACCCTAGAGGTTTTGTTCACTTGACATAGTAATTCCAAGGGCCACTGTTGGTTACTTTCTCTGGATTGTCTGAAGCCCTCTCCTTAATCCTGGAGGGAGTGAGGAGGGGCAGCAGCAGTTTCTGAGTTGACCTTGAACAATGGGCTGGGCCCTGGAGGAGGGATTTGATCTCTCTTTCAGCTGAGAGAGCTCTGCTGCCCACACCTGAACCTGAGGGGGTGGGGGTAGGGAGGTGTTATCATTCATTCTAGGAAGAAGGCTCTGCTAAAAGTATGGAGCTCAGGTCCCAGGCCCAGCTGGCCATTTTCGAGGCATGCTCTGCAACTAACTGTGTTGAAACTCACCCTTCTCTCAACTGGGGCTCACCAGACCTCCTCTCCCACACACCAAAGGCTCCATGGCTAAATTTGGTCCTTGGACCTGCCACTCATCAAAGCCTCTGCGACTAAGGCCGGTCCTCTAACTTTCCCCTCACCCCAACTCCAGTGCTCTACCTGTGCTGGCCCTCTGGTCTCCACTCCTGGCTGACCCACCGTCCCAAGTCAGGCACTGTTGGTAGCTGTTCTTCTCCTAGCTTCTTTTTCTGGGATTTGTCCATCAAGCGTCTGTTAAGGGGGTCTTTCATTGTATTTTTGAGGGGGGAATCAGTAGCATTTAGCACAGTGCCTGTCTTCTCTCTACCATCTTTTCTGTAAGTCCTCTAATTTTTTTTTTAATTTTTCTAATTAATATTTTGTTTTCCCATTATATGCAATAGTAGTTTCTACAAACATTTTCTGTTGGGTGTTGAATTTTACAATCTTTCTTCTACCCTCCCTTCTATCCCTCATCCACCCCCAGAAGGCAGTCTGGTAATCTTTACATAGTTTCCATAGTATACATTGATCAAAATTGAATGTGTTGGGAGAGAAATCATATCCTTGAGGAAAAAAATAAAATATTAAAGATAGCAAAATTATGTAGTACATAAGAATTTTTTTAATATAAAAAAATTGAAAGAAATAAACTTTTGTCTTTGTTTAAACTCCACAGTTCTTTTGCTGGGTACAGATGGTATTCTCCATCACAAGTACTCTAAAATTGGCCCTGATTCTTGCATTGATGGAATGAGCAAGTCCAATAGTATTGATCATCACCCCCCCATGTTGTTGTTAAGGGGTTCAATGTACTTCTGGTTCTGCTCATCTCACTCATTATCGGTTCATGCAAATATTTCCAGGCTTCTCTGAATTCGCATTCCCCTTGGTTTCTAATAGAAGAATAGTGTTCAATAAAATACATATACTACAATATATTTAGCCATTTCCCAATTGATGAACTTCCCCTTGATTTCCAATTCTTTGCCACTACAAACAGAGCTGCTATGAATATTCTTGTACATGTGAGGTTTTTACCTTTTGTCATGGTCTCTTCAGGGTATAGACCCAGTAGTGGTGTTGTTGGATCAAAGGATATATATACATTTTTATTGCCTTTTAGGTATAATTGCAAATTGCTCTCCAGAAAGTTTGGATGAGTTCACAACTTTACCAGCAATGCATTAGTGTCCCAGATTTCCCACATCCCTCCAAGATTGGACATTGTGCTTTCTGGTCATATTGACCAATCTTGAGAAGTATGAAGTGGTAACCCAGAGCTGCTTTAATTTGAATTTCTCAAGTCAGTACTGATTTAGAGCAATTTTTCATATGGCTATGGATAACCTTGATTTAATCATCTGAAAGTTGCCTTTCCATATCCTTTGACTGATTGTCACTTGGGGAATATTTTTAATAACTTTGATTCAGTTTTTTGTATATTTTAGAAATGAGTCTTTTGTCAGAAACACTAGTTGTAAAAATTGTTTCTCAATTTACTACATTTCTTTTTATCTTAGTTACAGTGGTTTTGTCTGTGGAAAAGCCTTTTAATTTAATGTAATTGAAATTATCTAATTTTTTTTCATAATCCTCTCCATCTCTTCATTGATCATAAACTGCTTCCTGTTCCATAGATAGGAGAAGAAACTATTCCTTGACCTCCTAGTTTGCTTATAATAATAATATTACTGCTGTCTCTTTTGTACCTAATCTATTCCACTATTTTTTAACCAATACCAGACAGTGTTGAAGACTTATGCTTTATAGCATAATTTTAGATCTGGTAAGGCTAAGCCACCTTCTTCTGTACTTTTTTTTTCATTAAAACCCTGGAAATTCTTGACTTTTTTTCTTCTCCATATGAATTCAGTTAACATTTCTTCTAGCTCATTAAAGTAATTTTTTGGAACTTTGGTAAGTAGATTAATTTAGGTAGAATTTTCATTTTAATTATATTAGCTTAGGCTATCCATAAACACTTGATATTTGCCCAGCTATTTATATGAAGAGTGTTTTATAGTTGTTTTCATGGTTTCTGAGTCTGCCTTGGAAGGTAGACCCCTATTTAATATTATCTAAAGTTCCTTTAAATGGAATTTTTCTTTCTCGCTCTTGCTGCTGTATCTTGTTATTAACAAATAGAAATGCTGAGGATTTATGAGAGTTTATTTTATACCCTGTGACTTTGCTAAAGTTGCTAATTGTTTCTAGTAGTTTTTTAGGATTCACTAGGTATACCATCATGTCATCTCCAAAGAGTGCAAGTTTTGTTTCTTCCTTCACAATTCTAATTCCTTTAATTTCTTTTTCTTCTCTTATTGCTGAAGCTAACATTTCTAATACAATATTGAATAGTAGTGGTGAAAATGGGCATCCTTTTTTTTTGCCCCTGATCTTATTGGGAATACCTCTAGTTTATCTCCATTGCATATCTCTATCAGATAGATACTGCTTATCATTCTTAGGAACAATCCATTTATTCCCATGCTCTCTATTGTTTTTAGTAAGAATGGGTATTATATTTTGTCAAAGGCTTTTTCAGCAGCTATTGAGATAATCATGATTTCTGTTAAGTTTGTTACTGATATAGTCAATTATACTAAGAGTTTTGCAAATATTGAACCAACCCCACATTCCTGGGATAAATCCTGCTGGGTCTTAGTGTATTATCTTAGTGATAACTTTCTGTAATCACTTTGCTAAGATTTTATTTAAGATTTTTGCATCCATATTCATTAGGGAAAATTGGTCTATTATTTTCTTTCTCTGTTTTGACTCTTCCTGGTTTAAGGATCAGCCCCATAATGGTTCATGGAAGGAGACAGGCAGAGTTCCATCTTCACAAATTTTTCCAAAGGGTATATATAGAATTGGAATCAATTGTTACTTAAATGTTTGATAGAATTCACTTGTGAATCCATGTGGTCCTAGAGATTTTTTTCGTTAGGGAGTTCAATGATAGCTTGTTGAATGTTTTTTTCTGAGATTGGGTTATTTAGGTATTTAATTTACTCTTAATTTAACCTGGACAACTTATATTTTCATAAACATTCATCCATTTCATTTAGATTATCAAATTTATTGGCATACAGTTGGGCAAAATAATTCTGAATTATTAATTTCCACCTCATTGGTGGTGAGTTTACCTTTTCATTTATGATAGTAGTAATTCAGTTCTCTTTTTTAAAATCAAATTAACCAGAGGTTTATCGGGTTTATTGGTTTTTTCATAAAACCAACTCTTGTTTTTATTAATTAGTTCAATAGTTTTCTTGCCTTTAATTTTATTCTGCTTTAATTTTTAGAATTTCTAATTTAGTATTTAATTGGGGGGGGTTATTTATTCTTTCTCTCATTTTTTAGTTGCATGATTAGTTCATTGCTTTCCTCTTTTTCGATTTTATTCATGTAAGTAGTTAAAGATATTTCCCCTAATAACAGCCTCGGCTGTTTCCAATAAGTTTGGTATGTTGTCTTGATATTGTCATTATCGAGGATGATATTACTACTTCTGTAATTTGTTGTTTGATCCACTCATCCTTTAAAATGGGGTTATTTATTTGCCATTTTGTTTTATGTCTGTCTCTCCATCACCCTTGCTTTATTGTACCTGATTTTCATTGCATTATCTGAGAAGGAAGTATTCATTATTTGTCCCTTTCTGCATTGATTATAAAACTTTTTATGCCATAGTACATGTGTGTACTTTGTGAAAGTGACATGTACTGCAAAAAAATGTATATTCCTTTCTATCCCCATTCAGTCTTTTCCATATGTCTATCATGTATAGGTTTGGTAATATTCTATTGACCTCCTTAACTTCCTTCTTATTTTTTTTATGGTTAGATTTATCTAAATCTGAGAGAGGGAGGTTGAGATTTCCCTGCAGTAGAGTTTTGCTGTCTATGTCTTCCTGAAACTCATTCAGCTTCTCTAAGAATTTGGATGCTATATCATTTGGTGCATGTGTATTTAGTATTGAAATTGCTTCATTGTCTATGGTACATTTTAAGAAGATATAGTTTCCTTCCTTATCTCTTTTAATGAAATCTATTTTAGCAGCTGCTTTATCTGAGATAAAGATTGCTACCCCTGCCTTTTTCACTTTGGCTGAAGCAAAATATAATCTGCTCCAACTTTTTACCTTTACTCTATATGTATCTCTCTGCTTCACTTGAGTTTGTTGTTAGTAGCATATTGCAGGATTCTGGTTTTTAATCCACTCTGATATTTGCTTGCATTTTATGGGAGTTCATCCCATTCACATTGAAGGTTATAATTTCTAACTCATTATTGCCCTCCATGTTTTCTTCCCTCTGTTTATATTTCTCCCCTTATTTTACTTTATCCACATTCCCCAGTATTTTACTTCTGAATACCACCTCCTTTGGTGTATTTGCCCCCTTATATCCAATCCCCTCCCCAACTTTCTCCCTTTCCCTTTGCCCTTTATTCATTCCCTTCCTTCTGTTAGGTCCACTTTTCCTCCCCACCTCCCTTCCCCCTTTTAATATTTGATATGTTAATAAGTTTCTTAACTTACTTCAGTGTGTGTATGCTAATCATTCTTTGAGCAAAATCTGATGAGATTTGGAACCATTTATCCTCAATGTGTTCAGGAAGCCCAACAATTCTTAACTTGTCTCTCCTGGATCTATGCTCTAGGTCAGCAGTTTTGCCAATAAGGTATTTTATAATTTCTTCTATTTTTTTTTGATATCTTGGTTTTGACAAAAATGACAGACACTTTGTCAGACACTCTTGTCTCTTTTGCACCTGGTCTATTACACTTATCTATACCAGTTTGATAAGAGATGCTTTATAACATAATTTTAGATCTGATAAGTCTGTCGACTTCTTTTGCAATTTTTCTTTAAATCCCTTAATATTAAATTTTTGTTTCTCCATATGAATTTAGTTAAAATTTTTTTCTAGCTCACTAATGTAATTTTTCAGAAGTTTGATTGGTATGGCACTAAATAAGTAGTTTATATAGAATTGTCATTTTTTTTATTATATTAACTCATTCTACTGATGAACACTTGATATTTTCCTAGTTATTTAGATCTGATTTTGTGTGAAAAGTGTTTATACCTGAGTCTGCCTTGGCAGTAAGATTCCCAGGTATTTTATGTTGTCTGAAGTTATTTTAAATGGGATTTCTCTTTCTAACTCTTGCTGCTATATCTTAGTAATTTGTAGAAATGTTGAGGATTTATGTGGGTTTATTTTATATCCTGCAACTTTTCTAAAGTTGTTCCTAGTAGTTTTTAGATGATTTTTTAGGGTTCTCCAGGTATACCATCATATCATCTGCAAAGAGTAAGAATTTACTTTCTTATTTCCCAATCCCAATTCCTTTAATTTCTTTTTTTTCTCTTATTTTTGAAGCTTACATTTCTAATGAAATATTGAATAGAGAGTTTGTGATAAAGGGCATCCTTGATTCACCACTGATCTTGTTGGGAATGCTTCTAGCTTATCCCTATTGTATATAATTCTTGTTTGTGGTTTCAGATAGATACTGCTTGCCATTTTTAAGGAAAAATCCATTTATCCCTACTCTCTCAAGTCTTTTTAGTAGTAATGGGTGCTGTATTCTGACAAAGGCTTTTTTCAGCATCAAGATACTCATATGATTTCTGCAAGTTTTGTTCTTTATGTTGTCAATTATGCTGACAGCTTTTCTAATATTAAACCAACCCTGTATTCCTGGAATAAACCCTTCTTGATCATAGTGTGTTACCCTAGTGATAACTTGCTGTATTCATTTTGTTAAAGTTTTATTTAAGATTTTTCATCCATATTCAATAGGGAAATTGATCTATAATTTTCTTTCTTCATTTTGACTCTTCCTGGTTTGGGTAACAGGACTATATTGATGTCATAGAAGGAATTAGGCAGAGTTCCATCTTCATCTATTTTTCCAAATAGTTTATATAGAATTGGAACCAATTGTTGCTTGAATGTTTGACAGAATTGATTTGTGAATTCATCATGGAAATATTATCTTATGGAATTCATGATGGCTTGTTAAATTTCTTTTTCTGAGAAAGGGTTATTTAAGTATTTAATTTCCTCTTCATTTGACCCATGAAATTTATATTTTTATAAATATTCATATATTTCAATTAGATTATCAAATATTTCGTCATACATTTGAGCAAAACATTGGTGGGCGAGGTCACCTTTTTCATTTTTGATACTGTTAATTTGGTTTTTCTTTTTTTAAATCAATTAACCAAAGATTTATCTATTTTATTGCTTTCTTCCCCCAAAAAACAATTCTTGGTTTTATTAACTCAATAGTTTTCTGGTTTTCAATTTTTTTTCTCCTCTTTTTAGGTTTTTTTTTTGCAAGGCAATGGGGTTAAGTGACTTGCCCAAGGCCACAAGCTAGGTAATTATTAAGTATCTGAGGCCAGATTTGAACTCAGGTGCTCCTGACTCCAGGGCTGGTGCTCTATCCACTGCACCACCTAGCTGCCCCTTTTTTTAAATTTTTTAAAAATTTATTTAAGGCAACAGGATTAAATGACTTGCCCGAGGTCCCACAGCTAGGTAATTACTAAGTGCCTGAGGCTGGATTTGAATTCAGGTCCTCCTGACTCCAGGACTGGTGCTCTATCTGCTGTACCACTTAGCTGTCCCTCTTTTAATTTTTAAAATTTCTAAATTAGTATTTAATTGGGGGGATTAATTTGTTCTTTCTTTTTTAGTTGCATGCTCAGTTCATTGATTTCCTCTTTATTTTATTTTATCCATGTAAGCATTAGATATAATAGATCTCTATTAATGATAAATGCTTTGACTGTATCCTATAAGTTTTGGTATGTTGTCTCATTATTGTCATTATCTTGGATGAAATCATTAATTCTATGATTTGTTGTTTGATTCATTCATTCTTTAAATTGAGATTATTTAGTCTCTAATTAGTTTCAGGTCCATCTCCATCTCTCTCTGGCCCCTTATTGCACATGATTTTTATTTCATTATGGTCTGAAAAGGATTATTTCTGCCTTTCTGCATTTGATTATGCAGTTTTTATGCCCTAGTACATGATCAGTTTTTGTGTGTGTGTGCCATGTACTGCAGAAAAAAAGATATATTTCTTTCTATTCCTGTTCAACTTTTTCCAAAGTTTTATCATGTCTAAGTTTTCTAACATCCTATTTACCTCTCACTTCCTGCTTGTTTATTTTGTACTTAGATTTGTCTAATTCTGAAAGTGCATGGTTGAAGTCTCCCACCAGTCAAGTTTTGCTTTCTATGTCTTCCTGTAACTCATTCAGATTCTCCTCTAAGAATTTGGATACTAATGCACTTTGTGAATACATATTTAAAATTGAAATTGCTTCATTGTCTATGGTACCTTTTAGCAAGATATAGCTTCCATCCTCATCTCTTTTAATGAGATCTATTTTTGCAGTTGCTTTGTCTGAGATAAGGATTGCTAGCCATGCCTTACAATATATTCTGTTTTACCTTTACTCTGATGTATCAATCTACTTCAAAAGGTGTTTCTTGTAAGCAGCATATTGTAGGATTCTGGTTTTTAATCCATTCTGCTATCTGCTTTTATGGGAAAGTTCATCCCATTCACATTCAAAGTTATAATTAATAACTCTTTATTGCCTTTCATGCTTCCCTATACCTTCTCTCCATTTATATTTTCCCCTTTTTTTTCACCTTATCCCTATTCTGCAGTATTTTATTTCTGAATACCACTACTTTAACTGTGTTTGCTCCCTTCTTCCTTCCCTTCCTGATGTCAGTTCATTTCCTCCTCCTCCCCTTTCCCCTCCAAGATAAGTTTCTAAACTCAACTGGGTGCTTGTATGTTAATGACTCTGAGCAAAATCTGATGAGTGTGAGATTCAGGCAGTTCTCAGCTCCTCCCTTCTTCCCCTATATTGTAATAGGTCCTTTGTACCTCTTCATATGTTACAATTTACCCCATTCAATCTCCTCCTTCCTCCCATCTCTTTGCTTTCCCCCTGTTTTTTAGGGGTTTTTTGACAAGGCAATGAGGTTAAGTGACTTTCCCAAGGTCACACAACTAGGTAATTCATGTCTGAGGCCAGATTTGAACTCAGGACCTCCCGACTCCAGGGCTGGGGATCTATTCACTGTGCCACCCAGCTGCCCCAAGTCCCCCTTTTTTAAAGATATATTTTTAAATCATCCCATCAGAGTCATGGACAAGTCATGAGTGTACATTACTTCTGGCTAGTATATTCCCACTTACAGAGTTACAATTCTCAAGAGTTTTGAGAATCTTTCTCCCAGGTGGGCATATAGCCACTTTCATCTTAATAAATAACAGGTCTTTTTTCTTTTTTACCTTTTTTACCTTTTTTAATGTTGAAGACCAAATTTTCTTATTTCCATCAGGAAAAATTGGAAGTCTCCTCTTTTGTTAAATTTCCCTCTTTTCCCCTGGAAGAGAATGCTTGGCTTTCCTGGATAGTGAATCCTTGGCTGCATTCCAAGTCCCTTGCTCTCTGGAATATCATATTCCAGGCTGTTTGATCCATTAATATTTATGCAGCCAAGTCCTATGTAATCCTGACTTGGATCCTTGTTTTTAAAATTGTTTATTTCTGGCTGCTTGCAGAATTTTCTCCTTGATCTGATAGTTCCTTGGTGTTTTCATTTTGGGATCACTTTCAGAAGGGGATTGATGTATTCTTTCAATGACTATTTTGTCCTCTGGTTCCATGATATCAGGGCAATTCTCCTTTGATATATATATATATATATATATATCCTGAAGTTTGGTGTCCAGTTTTTTTTTCTTTTCAAGATTTGAGCAAGTCATATGATACTTACTGTCTCTCCTGCAACTGTTTTCTAGGACTATTGTTATGCCAATGGAGTATTTTACATTTTCTTCTATGTTTTTCATTTTTTATATTGTTTAACAGATTCTTGGCATCTCAAGAAGTTATTAGTTTCTACTGATTCCAATCTTATTTTTAAAGAAAAATTTTTTGCATCTCCTTTCCAGTTGGTCAATTCTCCTTTTGAAGGAATTGTTGTCATTTTCCATTTTCCCAATTGTGTTTTTGAAAGAAGTATTTTCTTTTTGCATTTGTCCAATTGTATTTTCAAATAAATTTTCCTGTTTTAAGATGTTTATTTTCTCTTGTATTTCTTTCCCCAATTTTTCCATTTGATTTTTAAACTGCTTTCTGATCTCTTCTTAGAGGTCTTTCTGGGTTGGAGACCAATTTATATTCTCCTCTGAAACTGTAGTCCTCTCTGAGTTAGAATTCTTGTTTTCAAGATAATATTCAGTGGACCTTGTTTCATCCTGGTCTTCCTTCATTTGGGGCCCTTTCCTAGGGTTTTATGTTGGAGGAGGGGCTGGTTCACAGACCTATGGTGTTGTGATCCCTAGAGGACTTGCTCACTCCAGAGGGTTACTCAGTGGGTCGCCTGTAAGGGGATGCCACAAAGTTACTCTGCATTGTCTACAATGTTGATTAATATTGCGCTTCCTTAGGCCTGGGGGTGGGGTGGGAGTGAGGGGGGTGGCAGCAGTGTCTGACACATAAAAAGCATCAAATAAATATTCCATTTATTCATTCCTAACTCAGTAGCTGACTCTTTACCCATAATACCATGCTGCATTTCCATATACTACTAAAATATAAATACTACCAACAGATTTCATTACATGTAGCCATTATAAATCATTGAGACAAAAAAGAAATAATAAAAATATTAATAATAATCATCACACACATTTCTTTTATCAATTCACACAAATTTGCATTTTATAGTTGGCAAAGCATATTCCTCATAATAGCACTAACAGGTAAAAAAGTGAAAGTATTATTAACTCCATTTTATAGCTTAGGAAACTAGGACTCAGGTCATACAGTTAACAAACGTCAGAGCTAAGATTTGAATCCAGATAAACTTTCAGTAATCTTTCTACCATATCATTCTACCTAAATACCTTAGCCTAGTGTAAAATAAGTTCATTCTGGAAAGTATAGTCCATAGTTTGAGAGTATTATGAGTTCATTCCCTATGTAAAGGGGAAAAGATAGGATATCAAAACCAATTTTCTTGCTTTATCATTGTGTTTAGGGCTAGCTCAATCTTACCATTTTTATAGCAAAGAAAGAAACAGTGGTCTGCCATGCTGAAAATCCTGCCCAGTGGGCAGATATGCAGGCTATCTGTGGACAATGTCCAATTCTGGCCATAATGGAACCACTCCCTTCAGGGAATGGGTTGAAAGAACACCTGCTCCCCATGCACTCTTCCACAGCAGTGTAGTCAGATGCTGTCAGGGATCCTGTAAGTGACAATCTTTTACACACTTATCCTGCTTATACAGTCAAAGCACCTTGATAATTCATTACAAAAAAGGAAATAAAACATGTTGGGAAAGAGGAAATTGAGTTTTCAGATTCTGTGAAGCATTTAAACCACTGGGCAGCAAAATGACCTGTAGTTTGTTTTTTAAGGTCTGTCCACCTTAAGAGGATGAATGATAAAGCCATTCCTAGTCATTCTGAAGTCATTGTGTAGGAAATGGCAGCCAGGCAATGAAAAAAAGTGCTTCGTACTAAGATTAAATACCAAATTAAACAACAACATAGTGAGATGAACAACCTTGATGGAAGTAGCTCCTCTCAGCAGTCCAGAGACATAGGACAACTGCATTAGATTGACTATGGACTAAATTATTCCCATTCGGAGGAAGAAAAACAAAACAAAATGCATGCAAAAAGAAAAACCCCTTCAGAATCTGATGAACACTTTATAAAAATTATCGCTTATGTATCTCTTTCCCTTAATCCTAGTTTCTCATACCAAAAATTACTAATTTGTAAATATGTTTATCAAAATATGTATGTACAATGCTAACCTGACTGTTCTCTGCTGAGGGGAGGAGAGTGGGAAGGGAGGGTGGAAAGAAATTTTGTAACTTTAAAAATATCTATGTGCATATGGTTAAAAATAAATTTCAAAAATATCAAATTGACACAAGGGCTTTGATGCTAGATAGTCTTCTAATTTTTTCTGCCATATCACCTCTAAGCAAAATTAAGATAAACTTCATGTTGCACTTTGAGCAGGGAGAGAAAAGGAGCATGGGGTAGAAAAAAACTATTCTTATTCAGCCCATGTCTCTGCAAATGACACTCCATCCATTCTGGAAAGTAAGGAAAGCTATCAAGTTCCTACCTATCCCAAGGCTATAGAGGCTAGATAAGCACAAAAGCAGATCTAAGTACCAAAAATCCCAAGAAATACTTGATACAAAACAAACAACTCTTTCCTATAATGCTATTTATTAAAGAGAAAACAAACCCATGATGTATTATGTATGATCCTGTCCTCTTGGCATTCTGTAAAATTTACCACTAAGACTGGCAATAAGCATCATATTTAGAAATCTCATATATGTATATGTTCCCTATATGTCACAGTAAGATGACTCAGGACATAAATTAAGGTTTAATCCTGTTCTTACCAGGGTAGTGATAATATCATACCTGACAAAGCCAACACCTTGGTGGGTCTTGTCAATTCAAGTTCTGTCAAATCTGATCATTTAATTAGAGCACTGAGAATGATGGGATTTGCAATAGACGGGCACTCTAGGAGCATTCTATAATCTAAAGCAAATACAGAAGTAAAACTACTAGGGGGAACCTATCAAAGCTGTAATGCATCTATTACCACAGCTGTGTCTCCCTAGACAGTATGCTTCCTACTGAGCCTGTTATTAAGTGCAAATGACCAGACTCAGTGACTGTTATTTTAAAAAACATTACTTATCGTACATTGTGTTCTGAGACTTGTTGACTTATTTTAATTTGCATAATTATAGTCATTTTCTTTCATTTCAATGGAATACCAATTATATTAGAATTTTGCCTTTTATTTAAAGAACAATCTCCCCTCTGAGCTCAAGCCCTACATTTCAAACTGCTGGCTGAACCTATCTACCTGGATACATCCTTCCTGCTCTTCAAATTCAGTCTGACCCCAATTTAACCCATCATCTTTTCTTCAAATCTGTCCCTCTGCCTAACTTTCCTGTTGCTATTGATGACACTATTAGCCTCCTTGATTCCCAGACTTGAACCTTGGCATTATTTATCATCATCATCATCATCATCATCATCATCATCATCATCATCATCATCATTATTATTATTATTATTATTATTATTTCCTCCCCTTTACTTCTCAGATTCAAAGGCTAAATGCTGTCAAATATACC
The DNA here is from genome assembly GCF_037893015.1 of Macrotis lagotis. Taxonomy (NCBI): domain Eukaryota; kingdom Metazoa; phylum Chordata; class Mammalia; order Peramelemorphia; family Peramelidae; genus Macrotis; species Macrotis lagotis. The sequence continues at coordinate 638,507,822 of NC_133658.1, forward strand.
TTCTCAATTTCTCTGACATTAGTACCTATTTCTACTCATAATGCCACAACCCTGGATAAGACCTTCATCACCTCTCACATAAACTAAGCATTCTGGCCAACAAGATAGTCCATTTCTTGGATCCAGGAATTTTCTCTAGTGGTCTCCTATGCCTGGAATCCTCTCTCTCTCTCTCTCTCTCTCTCTCCTCAACTATCTACTGAGTTCCTTGGTTTCTTTGAGTTGCTTGAATCATCTGAATAGTGCTCCTAAGTAAACAGGACTGCTTACTTAAAGAAAACAAAAAATTTCTAGACAAAAATTGACTAAACATGATTGTACAAGTATTACCTGTATCAGATTGCTTGCTCTCATGGAGAATGGGGCGAAAGGGGAAGAAAGGAGAAAAGTGGAACTCAAACACTTACAAAAATATGAATTTTTAAAATTAAAACAAACAAAAAATAAATTCCAGACCTGTTTAACTGAGTAGAAGTTGTTCTTAACACTAGAGATTGTTCAGAACAGGATAGGAAATCTAAGGCAAATGTCTTTTTACCATTTCCTACCATGTTTTTTATTCCTTTCTTTAACTCTTTATATTTCTTTTCATATATCTCTTCCATATAGTCTTCTAGTCTCCTTTTCTTTTTCCTCTCTTTTTTTCCTTTATTTCTGTCTTCCCTCCTGATATTATAGACTTTCAAATGTCACCTACAGGTGATGCTCAAGGCTAAAATGATTACTAACCTATATTACCAAAAATAGAGTTTGGTGTTGATTCCTTATATCTCAGTTCTACAGAAAGAACAACCCTAAATGATATACAGAAATACTTTTATGGATTTTTCCAGCAATACCAACCTGACAAGATAAGCCTAAGTCAAATAACCTGATGGGTTAAGGTGGTACCTTTAGGCCACTTTAATGAACTCCACAGTGGAATCTAGCCCCTTTGTGTCACTGTTGACCTATATCTTATCTACACATGCTTTAACTTCTAATTCTGAATTTTTTTTGATGCCTGGGAATGATCTAGGCAGGCAAAAGGAAGTTGTTAAATGTGAGTATAGGATAGAATGGAAAATAATTTATTAAGAGCTTACTATATAAAAAAGTATTGTCTAAAGACTGGGAATACAATAGAATATCTTGATATTCCCTGCTTTCAAATATCTCACTTTCTAACTGAGGGAAACAATTTATGTTTATACTTGGCTCAAAGCATGTGGAAAGATCATAGCAAGTAATGGAAAGGCAGATAGTTGTCTATCAAGAGAATAATAGGTTCAAGGGTTAGAATGCAGTAGGGCTCTGATATCCTTAGACCACTATTATCTAATTAAAGCACAAATAAAAATCACATTTTCTTACCTTTCTATCCTTATCTTTGCTTTTCTTCTTATACTGTAATGATCTTTATATTTATGGCATGTCATATGTTTATATAATGATATCTATATACTTATGCTGTGTTTATATTGATATATGAAGATATTTTTATTTATAAAATGCTAATGGTTTCAGAGTAATTTAACATAGATTTTTAGTCCATAAAAAGTTGTGTCTACTATTTGAAAGTTATAGGTCCACCCTCTATTATCAAATGGAATTAATTGTTTCACAGGATTACGAATTTAAAGTTAAAATGGTCTCTAGAAGCCAGTTAAGTCCAATCTATTCTTTTCCATATGAAAAAAATAAGCTTATAGAGAGGTTCAACAATTTGATCAAGATCACAGAAGTAGTAAAAGACAAAGGCAAAATTTGATCCAGGTTCACTTGTTCCAAAATCAGAGTTCTTTCCATTGGGTCATGTTTATTCTAGAAATCTTCTTCAATACACAACTGGTTCTAAAATTCTTCTTGAAGAAAAGAATCCTCAAATTTTAGGCAATTATGAACTGAGAGACAAGGAAGGCAAAATTGACCCCTAGACCCAATATACCCTTTTTTCCTACATTTTTTTCAAGGCAATGGGGCTAAGTGACTTGTCCAAGGCCACACAGCTAGGTAATTATTAAGTGTCTGAGGTCAGATTTGAACCCATGTACTCTTGACTCCAAAGCTGGTGCTCTATTCACTGCACCACCTAGCCACCCCCCACCCCATATACTCTTAATAACATACTCCTTGATATAAAAACTCACCAGGAAAAAAGAAAAGTATGAGAACCAAAATGTCAGGAAAAGCGGTGGTGATTCCTGGATCTTTCAAGTACTTAATAAAATACAAGAGGAAAAAAAAAATGAAGGGAGTTAGATATAATTTCATCAATACCAAGAGACACACCTTAAAGGGTTATATTTGTGTGAATTGCTTCTCATCAATCCCCTCCTTCCATTCTCTCCAGTCTTTCCTCTCTTTAGCTACTTCTACTCTCTGTCTTCCCTTCTATCCTTTGAAATTAGCAGTCATTTCATTTGGACAAAGATTCCAAAGGTACTGGTGAAAGAACTAATAGAAGTATACATATATATATATATATATATATATATATATATATATATATATATATATATATACATATATATAATGATTATACATACATACATATATGTATATATGTGCATGAGTATACACACATATATGTATGTGTATGCCCAATGACAGTCATCTCGAGAGAGGGAAGTAGAAAGAAAACAAAAAAAGAAGAAAAATAACAAATTGACATGATAGCTTTTATATATATATATATATATATATATATATATATATAAAATGATTATATATACATACATATATGTATATATATGTGCATGAGTATATACACATATATGTATGTGTATGCCCAATGACAGTCATCTCAAGAGAGGGGAGTAGAAAGAAAAAAAAAGAAGAAAAATAACAAATTGACATGATAGCTTTTATATATATATATATATATATATATATATATAAAAGAATAGTATATAATAAATATGCAGTTTCATGTACAATGTTTTCTATTCTACTATGTAATATAAATGCTTGTTTTATTAAGTTCAGAATAAAATAGCTAAAAACATATGACTTTTGTTTTCCCTTTACTAGAAATCTATATACCTTGTACAATATCATTTATTTTCCTTTAACAGTTTAGCAGTAAATGTAGGTAGTCATGATTTCACATTGCACTAAAACCAACTGAATGAGAGAATTAGAAAGCAAAGGAATATGACATTAGATGACATAAGTGGAGAGCCTGGCAGCGATTGTGAGGAAGAATACCACAGAGATCCAAAACTGCAAATCTCAAATATTGTATACAAAAGATGAAGAATGGAAGCATAGTATCATGGAAGAGCTCAAATTCAGGACCTGAATCTGATACTTAGTAGCAGTATGACTTAGTATGAATTACTTCACCTCCATCATCTTGTTATTCAGTCAATTTTTTAGTTGTGTCTGATTTTTCATGGTCCCATTTGAGGTTTTCTTGGCAAAGATACTGGAGTAATTTGTAATTTCCTTCTTCAGTTCATTTTACAGATGGGGAAAATGAGGTGCACAGGGTTAAGTGATTTGCCCAAGATCATATAGCTAGTTAAGTGTATGAGGCCAGATACTCATCAGGAAGATGAATCTTTCTGACTATAGGCCTGGCACTACAGTAACTCATTCACTATCACTCGCCAAAAGTCTGAAGACTATAAATTGTAGAACAGGTGACAATCTGCATTGGTAGGGAGACTTCAAATAGAGCTCCCTACATTGATGAAATCAGAGGATCAAAAACAGAGCTATGCCTCCTGTTTTAATGAGATGACAGTGAACATTATGAGCTAAGATATATATCTGATACATCTGATGCCAGAAACTCTTCCCTCTATCCCCCCCACCACTATCTCTCCCAATGAACTAAGTTTAGAGAATGGTATTCCTATGATGGCAGGTGTGGCTACAGTCTGCTGGAAGCATAGCCCTCACCTGATCAAGCAAATCTAGAAACCATGAGACACTATTAAAACTTTAATAGTGCTTAAGAGAACTAATGGGGAAATAACTGGAAATATATACAGTTTCTGAATAAGTAAGAAGTTTTTTTCCTAGAGATGGATGACATCCCACTCAAGTGTCAGATGGGAGGAAGAATTGAAGATTTGTGCTAAACCTGATATGCTGGAATATGATTTGCCTGACGATGAAGGACAATAGAAGACCCTGCTTCTAGAAAAAAATTGTTGTATGATCAGAGCCTGAGGGAAGTGGTGAAAAGAGGGGGGGGGAACCTCATCCTTTGCCTGGTATTATATCACCAGAGCTGTGGTACAACATAAGAGGAACTCTTGAATTCTTGAGGTTTCTCCCTAGAAGGCCAAGACCAAACAAATGACAGAGGAAGTTTTGCCTTAGTAAAAAAAGGAATTCCATTTTCTTTCCTTTTTACCTTTTCTGGCAAAGGGCTTTCAGAAAAAAAAGTAATGATAAATAATTTTAGCTACATTTGGGCAAAGAGTTGACTCAGAGAGAGGGTGAGGGCTGGATGATGATAAAAATGAGAAGCACATCTAAGTATGAGGCATTGAGACAGAGTGAATGGCAAGAAAAGCATCAGGCAGACATGGAATTAAATCAAATTTTTTGACACTAGTTGTGCAACCAGGGGCAAGTCACTTAATGGAGATCACCATATCTTTAAGCTATAATGCCATTATATTAAGATGGTTATGAAATTCAACTTAGATGAACTGAATAAAGTTGCTTCCCTTACAGCTATGCTTCTGACTCTCTTCATGTATCATCCCATGACTCAGATGCCTTCTTAACCTAGAATATCTCTTAGAAATGCCTGATCCCTTTTCTCACTGGTGAATTCTTTCTGAGGGTCTCCATTTTGGGGAAGAGTCAAGGCTAGCCATATTTCATTTCCCTCTCAGCTGTGTTCCTGTCTTGTTTCTTTTTACTTGTATCTATCACCAAATCTTAGTACAGTATTCTGTATATATTAATTGTCAAATCAATGTTGGTTGCCAGTCTGCCTTTATGTTGTTTATTTTAATAACTGATAGTGGTTTGGAAAAACTACCCAACTCTTATTGTGTCTTAGTTTTATTTTACAAAGAGAAAAATTTCTGGATTAAAAAAAAGAAAGTGTTTATTTTCTGAATAAATCCAAGCCATGTAGTTACAGTATTTGGAAAGGAACTCTTTGCTATCATAAATGAATTTTTTCTCTGACCCAGAAGAACTCGATTTAAAAGTAGGGAGAGAAATGAATGGCTAAAATTTCTGAGGCAGTTACTGCCAAAGTTATTTGAAAAATGGGATAGGTTCTATGGAAGCAAAGAAAGAAAAAACATTAGTCTGATTTATCCAACAATAGATGAGAATCTCCAAGTAATAAGTTGCCTTTTCTTTAATTCCATGCAGAATCCTAGCATGGAGTGTTTCAAGGTCTGTGTTTGACACTGTACTGTTCATTATTTTTCTCACTGACCTAGAATAGAAAAAATTGGAAAAATATTTAAAGTGCTTCATAGATCGTAGAGTGCCATCAGCAGCAGCATCACAATCATTATTATATTCATATGTTATGTTATGTTATGCTATATATTATATTAATTATATTAATTATATTATTATATTATATTATATTATATTATTATATTAATTATATTCAAAGACGGCATGCTTCTTCTCAAAGGTGCATGCAACAAAAACTAGGAAGTTCTTGACTAGCTTCCAGGTATACTATAAAGGCAATTGTTGATCAGATTTGAGGATACTAGTTCAGATACTAGGGAACTCCTGAGACCTTTCAACTCTAATTCTTTAAAATCCACAAGCACTCAAATGATTTTGGCCTGTTAATACATGTGATTGCTATCATTCAATTGTCTCAGTCATATACTACTCTTTGTGACCCTGTTGGCTTTTTTGGCAGAGATAATGAAGTAGTTTGCCATTTCTTTCTCCAGCTCTTTTCACAGATAAGGAACTAAAGGAAACAGGGTTAAGTGATTTGCCCAGGGTCGCATACCCAGCAAGTGTGTGAGGATAGATTTGAACTCATGAACATGAGTCTTCCTGCTTCCAAACCCAGTACTCTAAAGCACTGCTACACCTAGTTGCATGGCCAATACATATGTAAGAGGGTGGGAATTAAGTATATGAAAAGTAACTAATGTTATGGCAGTCTTGACTAGCCTGACTTTTCAACAACTAATTTAAAGTCTGCATCATATGTATATTATGAGAAGATCAGGGGTGAGGAACCGAAAAGGAACATGAGCATTCAAAGGATCATGAGGCAAACAGGTTAATCTTCACAGACAGGCAAGCATCCCTCACAGGCACACAATGCTGGCTTACATGGACTATGGCATGTGTACTCTAATCAAGAACCCAGATCTCTTGGTTTCTGTCATTAAGGCTGATTGTTACTGTTATTGGGAAGACTCACAAGGAGTGGAGGAGCTCTTTGGGCAGTCAATCAGCAGGTAGTCTGGACTGCATCCCTTTTAATCAACCTCAAGGGAATTAGGATTAGGAATGTTTGCAAACCATGTTTTCCTAGATTAAATGAAATTTGTTAAACTGAATATATTATAGAGACCTTTGAATTCTTTGCCTAAATGAAGTCAACTAAACACTAGCTGGTGATCTGGACAAATCATTTTACCTTACTTACCTCAGTTTCCTCATCTGTGTCAGACATAACTGAAAAATGAAGTATCAACAAAACCAATGCGGTACATAGGAACTTCCCCTTACAGATTAGTGGTGAAATATGAAATCATTTCTGCCAGATAAGCCTACCAAAAGGTTGATCCTCACATATCTTTTAGACTTCCACTATCAGAGAATATATACTCTGTCATAATGTAGCTGCTAGCTACTTGAGTTCAGTTCTGCCTATGAGGAAGCATTATTCAGACTTGGGAAAGCAAGGGTGGAAATAAAACTAAAATTATTTAAAATAGTTACAAGACATAGGAAGGGTTAGGAAGAGAGAGATAAAAGGACAGCCAAGCACAGCCCTGACTGGGCCACAGGTCAGAGAAGACTGACAGCCCTAAGCTGGAAGTCAACTCAGGTTTTTATGTCTTGCCTCTCACCCAGAGGGCAAAGGGTGAACTCCCTTCCCCTATACTGGACCCAGAATTAGGTAGAAGATAAAACCTAAGGAGATCAGGATACAAATTTTGCATTAAACAATGAATCAATGATAATGGTGATCTCCACCCAATTTGAGATTGCAAATTGTTTCTGTTAACAATTATAATTCTCTGCTTCCAGTCAATTTACATCTCAAAAGTAGGTGGTAGTCAATTTACATCTCCACCCAATTTCTATATTCACAATTCTCTTCATCTTTCCATTAAGAGACTAAATATTTCACACTGAACCTCCATCCACCTGTGCAAATTATAGAATGTCTAGACAAATTTACAACCATGAAACTTCACCTAGATTTCTCTGATCCAACTTTAATAGACACAAGCACCTTTATTCTCAGGCCTAGCTATCTAGCCTCCAAGCAAAGGGGATTCTTCCACTAGAGGAGAGTGGTATCATCTAATGCAGGGACATCAAATTATTGCTGAACTTAGCTTTTGACCTATGCAAAAACCAGGTGGTGGGCAAGATTTGGTTCATGGACCAAAATTTTCCAACTTTGATCAAATTGAATGCTTCATAATCAAGGGAATTGTATTCTCCTTCCCCCTTTCATCCCCTAGACACACTAGATGGAAGTGTGCATATGTCTGCCATGTATGTTGTATGTAGGACACATGAAAGGAAGGCAAAAAGGGCAGAGAAGTTAAGTATTATAATACTGGGAGTGTTCAGGGTGCTCAGTGAGGATTATTGCCTCTGATGTGATGGTATAGCAGCCACCCTCCAGTAAAACCATCTCAGCAGATAGGCTGAGGTCAAAGGTAATCCAAAGGCTTCAAATCCATCATTGACTTCCCCCAACTAAAGGGGGAAAAAGGGAATATTCTGTTCCAATATCCATGAAAGTGACTGAAGCAAATTCTCTCTTCTGTTTCTCCACCATGGCACAAGATCAAAGTGGAAAAAAGAAAACCCCATGTTGGGGAGAATGGGAACTGGCTGACCCAGTGACCAAAGTTTTGCAACAGCTCACAGGCCAAACCCTAGGCTTCTCCAAAGTTCACTCAGGTCTTTTGGAACCAGAAGAAATTAGAAGATTGTATTTCATTGTACAATAGATGATGTCAAAGCTGAAGAGATTCTGGAGAATAGGCTGAAGGAGAACATGAATTAAGGAAAAATAACTTCTCAGACATTGGCAACTTTGGCTTTGGAATCCAAAAGCATATCAACCTGGTGATTAAATATAACCTACACATTGGTATCTTTGACTTGGACTTCTATATGGTGCTGAGCAGACCCAGAGTCAGCATTGTAGATAAAAAAGCATAGGACAGGTTGCACTGGAGCCAAATACAGAACTGGCAAAGAGGAAATCATACATTGGTTCCAGAAGAAGTACAATGGCATCATCTTTCCTGGCAAATAAAGTCCTGTTTTCTATTAAAAGGTCAATAAAATGATCACAGAAGTGTTAAAAAAAAAAGTAACTGAAGCAGGCCCTTTGGAACACTTAAAAATCTGGCAACACAAAGACACCAAGGTCATCCATTGCATCCTGAGCCATCGCCAGTTATTCTGTTTTCTGTCTTGTCACTGAACTTCGATGACTCTGGAAGAAAGAATGAAGTTAATGACTTTTTGCAAAGTTGCCTCACTTAAGTCCAATTCATATGCAGGTCAAGATATCATCCATGATGACTATCTATTGGTCCTCTTCAGAAACTAAGGACTAATACCAGCTAGAGTTATATGCTGCAGATTGATCAAGGAAGATGAGAACTCACAAAAGATTAAAATTCAGGGACTCCAGATTAATTGACAAAAGGCATATTTTATGTTTACAACTCAAAAGAATGTCTCATTTAGTGTCATAGCCCCAAATCCAACTCTACCAGAAGCTGTAACAGAAAGTAAGTAACCAGACAAGGACAAGTGCCTAATTATTCCTTTAGTATAGTCCTTGCTTCTCCAAAGTTCTTTGGTTATCCCATCAAAAGCACAAACTCTACTCAAGGTTATCTATATCATCACACAGAAAAAAGGTAGAAACTCTCAGAAAAATAGCCTGAACTTAGGTATTTCCTTCATCTACCTCATATACAGAATCAAGTTAGATAAAGAAGCATTTAGAAGACTAATTTTATTTTTGTATATATGTTGATGAGCTGGGATTATTTTGTTTGAATATGAGAAAGCTAAAGTTGCAATTAATATCATTGAGTAATTATACATTAGGCATTGTCTAATGTCTGAAAGGTTATAATTTAGAAGATGAAAATTGGGCTGGCAAGAGGTTCTTATCTTCCCTGGGGGAAGAAACAAAAGCAAATGAGCACAAACATCAATAGAAAGGATTCAAGTTAATTATTTTTAAAAATTACTCAAATTAAAAGTTAACCCTTACTAGCTGTCCAAAAAAGTTGTAGAATCTCTTTTTATGGAGGATTTTTAAAATAATATTTTAAAGTTTTAGATATGTTTTAGATGTAGTCTTGCAAAGAGGTTGAGAGAAAGAGCAAATGTCTTCTCAAAATTGTTACCAACTTTGTCTATAAACTGCAAAATAATTTTCTTCTATTGTCACATATCCCAATTTCTACCCCAAATATTATGTACTAGGTGTGGGGAGGTTTCAAATACTACCTTAATTGGCTGAATCATATTATAAACCACAATTTTGCCCCTTAGCTCTACCTTAACAATAAAATCATTTAAAAACATTTTGCAACACTTTTTTATGTGAGAACCCTTCCTAAGCAACTGGAATTAAAAAGATGAAATTATAATTTCATCTTTTTATTCCCATTGACATTTATATAGGATTTTATAGTTTACCCATATTATCCATGTTATGGGCTGTGTAAAAACTCTGCAAGGTATACACATGTTGTTGTCATATCCATTTTACAGATAGAGATTAAAGCTAAAGAGCAGAATTCAAAGCCAATTCTTGCCAAATTTTAAATTCAACACACTTTCCACTAAGCTATGTTGCAGTAGTGAGAATGATGGATTGGAGAAAGAAGAGCCTGAAGTCAAGGGAATCAGGAGACTTTCACAATTAGTGATAAGGTCTTGAACTAAGGCAGTAGAGGTTAAAAAACAAGGGGCAGAGACAGTCCAGAGGCAGAATGGATAATGATAGAAAGAGAGAGAATTGCTAGTGACATGGAGATATTGCAAAAAACAAATGACTGATACTAAGAAAAAAATAACAATTTTTCCCATTATTATATTTTATCTATATATGTATGTATGTTAGGTATTATATAAACAAAGCATTCTACAGAACATAAAAATGGATGCATTTATTTTAAATTGCAATTTTTTTGAAAATAAAATATTTTTTGAATTTGGGGTTTTTCCCTAGTGTAGAACATAAGGAGGGGAAAACTTACTTAAATTCATTTTTAACATACAAAATCTAAATGTGTAATGTCTTTTTTTTACAGATGAGAATATCAGATATATAAATAATGTTTTAAATTCAGAAAATAAATGAAGCCAAGTGTCTGTAACCTTTCATTTTCTTGTTCTAACTCCTAGAATAAACTGATATATTTCAGTGGAAGAGCACACACACACACACACACACAAACACAGAGTAACTTGGGCTGTAGGTGATTCAATAATGAGATGATCTTTCAAGATAAAGGTTTTGGATTAATGAGTATGAATAAAGATGACAGCAATCATCAAGCCTAGACTATCATTTGGTCTTAATATAGAAGAGCTTTGTTTTCATGTCAGCTAATAGGAAGAGTTGGTCAAACATGAGAGGCAATCAAGGTCTATGCTATTTATATCTCCCATTTCTTTCTGAAAGCAGGGAGAGATCACTCATTCAGTGCTTCCTGGTGGTGGCCATACAACTTGGATAATACTAATCAACATGAGAGTTTAACTGAAGAGAATGACTGTGGATTGGACTTCAAAGTCTAGCTCACATTACACCTCTAAATGTAGTTTTTTTTCCTAAGCACTCCAACCTGATGTGCCCTTTCTTTCCTCATCCTTTCCACTGGTCATCTTGTGTATACAGAAAATCGTTTGCCTATATTGTAAAACTTCCACACTGGATTTTCAATATCTGGAAGATAAAAGAGTTCTAGGTTTACCAAGCCTCTGAATGGGGGCAAAATATGGAATGGAAGACAGGATAAGAATACCAACCAGAAATGTCCTATAAAATGATTGCCTTTAGGGTTGGGCTTTCTAGAAATGCTGGATTTTAAGAATTCAAGAGGTAAAATAAATTCTCTCTGAATCACATTGGTTCTGACAAACCTCTTCCTTGACCCTATTATTAGCTTACACTATTTTCCCTATTTAGAATGCCTCCCCTACTCAAAGATATTTTTAAAAGAATGATATCAATTTACAGTTATGTAGCACCTTAAACTTGATGAGCAATTTTTCTCATCAGGAAATTGTGAGGAAAAGTCTAAAAGTGTTACTGTATCCATTTTTCAGATGAGATGATTGAGATTTAGAGATTATAGGGGATGGATAGAACTCTGGGCCTGGATTTAAGAAGATCTGAATTCAAATGCAATCTCAGACACTTACTAACTGTCTGACCATGGGCAAGTTATTTAACCCTGTTAACCCTAGCTTCCTTAACTATAAAATAGAAGTGTCACAATAACACCTACCTCCTAAGGTTGTTGTGAGGATTAAAATGAGTTAGATGTTTGTAAAGCTTCTAGTTCAATGCCTAGCACATAGTGATACTTTAAAACATGTTTTACTAAAACTAGTGTGTCATTTCATGGTTGGGAATTAAATGCTGATCTATTTTTTTTCAACTTTTAGAAATGGATGTTTGTTAAGGTCATACAAAAGAAAAGTTGGTTCAATAGCAACCCTCAAAAAAAAAACTACTTGGTGATAACACTTTTCCACTGGTACATATAGAATCCTTGTCAAAATTGGCTATATTTTGAAGCACAGATGTAAGAGAAGCTCATAACTCCTGAAAGTTCTCCCACTTGTCAGGGATTCAAGAAATTTATCTTAAGAATTGTGAATCGACACTCAATCTGTCCTAAGCAAACTCTGAGACTATCCACCTTGACTGGATATTGTTTGCAAATGTGATGTACAAACTCTTTTCTATTCTTTACAATTCTCACCATCTTCCTAAAATCCAAAAGAGTCAGGAAAGTGGGGGTGACATTGATGGGGGAGGGAGGAAACAAGCAAGACTGAACCTTTTATCCAAAAGCAAAAAACTAAGTTTAAAAAAAGTGAAAATAATATGCTATGATCTGCATCTAGATTCCATAGTGTTTTTCCTCTGGATGTGGATGGCATTTTCCATCACAAGTCTTTTGGAATTGTCTTGGATCACTGTATTGCTGGAAAGAGATAAGTCTATCACAGTTGATCATCAAATACTGTTGCTGCTGTATAACAATATTCTAGTTCTGTGCACTTCACTCAGCATCAGTTCAAATATATTCATATTTTTCTGAAATCTGACAACTCAACATTTCTTATAGAACAATAACATTCCATTACATTCATATATCACAACTTGTTTAGTCATCCCTCAAATTTATGGGCATCCCCTCAATTTCAAATTCTTGGTCATCCCAGAAATATCTGCTTTAAATGTTTTTGAATAAATAGTTTCTTTTTTGTGTTTTTTTGTAATCTCTTTGGAATATAGAGCAAGTTTTTGTATTATTAGATCAAAGATTTGATCACAGTTGTATGGATCTTTGGCGCAATGTTTCAAATTAAATATAGGTCTATTGATCCTCAGACCAGTCTATTTATCACAATATCATGTTTCCTCTAGACCATGCAACAATATTTTGCTCCATAGAAAATGTAGAATAATTCTAAGAACAACACTGGATTTGTAATCAGATTAACTAGGCTTGAGGTCAATATCTGATCCTAACTACTTGCACTGGCAGAAGGAGCAGAATTAGGATTAGAATCTGAGGGCCTAGAAGGCTCTACTACCTAATACCTCTGTAGCCCTGAGTGAGCTTCTTACCCTCTCTGGATCTCAGCTTCCTCATCTGCAAAATAAGGAGAGAGGATGAATTAAATTATCTCTAAGATCCATTCCAGTTCTAAAACTATGACCTATACCTTTCACAAGTCTTATAACCTCTCCCAATCTCATTTCTAAAATGGGTGTGACAATAATTTGTGCTACCTAGCAGAAGAAAATGACCATAGAAGTTATAATCAGATAATTTTGCAGCTGCTGCTGCTATTGCTGCTATTCAGTTGTTTCAGTTGTGTCTAACTTTTCATGACCCCATTTGGAGTTTTCTTGGCAAAGATACTAGAGTGGTTTAATATTTCCTTCTCATGCTCATTTTACAGAAAAGGAAACTCAGGCATACAGGGTTAAGACCTGACCAGGGTCACACTGCTAATAAATGTCTGAGACAAAATTTAAACTAACGTGTTCTAGTCTCCAAACCAGTACTTTATCCCCTTCAACACCTTACTTCCCTGAATAATCTTACAGATGGAAAGTTGAGACCAAGGGAAGCTAAATGATTAGCCCATAATCATAGAACTCCTTAATCTTCAATCAAATCCTATCTCCAAGAAGTCTTTCATGATTTTTTCCAATTCCCTACTGAGATTTCTTATCTCTGGATGGCCATCCTGCTTAGAGAATACATCTCTTCATAAAGCCATGGGTTATAGATTGTCTTATCCCAGAATCATCTCAAGATGGAAAGGACCACAAGCATCATCCAGTCTAATGCCCTCATTTTACAAATGAGGAAACTGAAATTTAGGGAAGTTGAGGGTTTGTCCAAAATAGAAAACATCTGCACATCAGCAATAGTTTGTAGTCAAGTCCTCTGTCTCTGAAGCCAGTACTCATTCTTTCATTATGTCTTATTTCCAAAGAGTTTCTCCCCAATGGATATATATTTCTCAGGCTAGGGACTTTGTCTTCCATTTCTTTATATCTATCACACTACTATGCATGAAGTACCCACAGGAGAATGGGGTGTTGGGGAGGACTAGTACCTCTGATGTGAGGTTTTTCAGAGACCTTTTCTGGGCTGCTCATCTTTTGGTGTCCACCTGCCACCCACCTCTCCCCTTCATCTTCAATCAAATACTATCTCCAAGAAACCTTAGCATGTATAACAGACACAACCTAGTAAATCACTTCAAGAGGCAGTTTAAATCATTTTGTGGGCACCAGTAGGCTTTAGACCCATCAATGAAGTAAGGGTAGGTCCACTAAGAGTATTTGAAGACTTCCCCAGCAGAATGGGTAGAGAAGAACAATTTATTCTGGGGTCACAAAGGTGGCTGAAGCAGGTACTGTGGAGCAGTTGGAGCTTGGTCAGGCATAGAAATGATAATCCACTGCATCCTGGGTATCACCTTGATTTTTGTCTTGCTACTGGGTCTTCAAAGGCTCTACAAGAAAGATTGAAACTGACAACTTCATGCAGTTTGGCCTCACTTAAATCCAATTCATTCACAAGTCAGGATTTCTCCCCATGATGTTATTGATCCTCTTTGAAAATAGGCAAACAAGAACAATATCAATAGAGTAAACGCCCAATAATATCTTGTCCATTTGATTTCCATTCTTAATACTAATGTTCTATCACCCTAGGCAGTTCAGCATTCAGCAGAAAGGACAATGAAGATAGCAGAAAGTACTGCTCCCCTTGAGATCATCCCCATCCAAAGTTGGAACTCCCAATCCATTCAGTACTTCATTCAGGCTTACCTGAAAGATAGTCTATATCATTCACTTAAACTGAGATTAGGAAGGTCTAACTATATTCCTCTGAAAGAAGTGTATTCAAAGAATATTTAAATAGATGGGTTTTCCAGGGGGAAAAAAAGTTCCAAGGCTATTTTAAAAGGCAAGACCTTATTGGAACAAGTTCAATAATTCTATAAAGTTATGGTGATTGATGAGGTTGCATTTTACCAAAAGAATGAAGTTTGCAGTTCTGACGCCACCTTTTTCTTTCCCCTCTGCTTACCAAGATAAACAGATATCTCCTTAACACATACAGCACAATTACTAAAAGAGCAGTCTCCACCCACACATCCTTGAGACAGAACTGAAGAGTTCTGTGAAATAACAAATAATAAGAAATATTCAGGGGGTCACAGGGTAGGACTGTCTACAACCCAGACAACAGAGGGAAGCAAGTGAAAGTGCCAAGATGTATGCCTAAGTGCCAGAAATAAAAAGATAAAGTCTGGAATGGGAAAACTGGACACTGATTTTATTAACTGCATTGGTCTCATTTATAATGCAGCTACCCAAGGACCTTCTTTTACCCCCAACTTTCCAAAGCCCCCTGAATACTCTGGGGGTGCTATCCTCATAGCAGCCCCAACTTAGTAATAGCACAAGGCCATGTCAGTGAGACACAAGAAAGATCTGTCAAATGTCAAGTTCATTTGATTGAGGTAGGTAATTAAATTAACTAGATAATTGCCATATCTCTACTTTACTTGGTATTAATTAGACAGACAGGTGGGGGCTATCCTAGACTAATGACTCATTTCAGGGCCTCAGAAATCCCTCCTAGGGTCCTGTGAGCTACATAACAAAAATGACTCATTCTTTAATGTGATTAGGAGGGTGGGGAAAAGCCTAAACACCACCATAGAGCATCACCAAAGGGCATTCAACTGCCCTGGATTATAACAGAAAAAGAAGGTGTGACACTGATTTGGGGCAAACTCCCTTTCATATGACAGATTAACACAAATCTCATGTTGGACCCAGTCAGCTTAAGAGAAACTCTGTACCTTCCTTCAACTCTCATGTGTTAAGTATTTGGTATATATAAAATATATCACAGTTCTTGATAATGGAAAGTTTATAGCATGAAACTCAGAATCTAATAGGAGAATAAGACATAAATCCAGGGATAAGAGATGGACCTGAAACTTTATTCCAGTTTGTGTGTGACCGCGCGCGCGTGCGCGCGCGCGCGCGTTTGTGTGTGTGTGTGTGTGTGTGTGTGTGTGTATGTGTGTGTGTGTGTGTCAGTCAGAGATGAGACTGATTCCAGGACATTTCCTCTCTATCACACTTAATAAGTACATTAGTAGAATGAAACAGTGCTTGTGAAATCCAAGGGAAAAGGTAACACCTAACAAGAAGAAACAGAAGTTTTGAAGAAAAAAGGTACATTTAACTTTGATTTTAAAGAACAAATAGCATGTGCAAGTAGGAGGCAGCTAAATGACACAATAGATAATGTGCCTGCCCTGGAATCCACAGATCTGAGTTCAAATTCTAGCTCAGACACTTACTAGCTGTCTAAGCCTCAGTTTATTATCTGTAAACATAAAGTGGAAAAGGATTTGGAAAACCACTCGAGTATTTTTGCCTAGAATAGTTCATGAAAATTTTGGTCCCTGAGGTCATGAACAGTCAAACACAGCTAAATGACTGAACAAGCAATTGTAAAGGATTATGGATTCCCATCCTTACAACTTCTCTTAACATTTGCCTCCTCCTCTCCATTCCCATGGCCAGTTAGCTTGATCTATGTCTTACCACTGGACTTCATTGATTTTGCAGAAGAAAGTTAGTGTGATGATTTTGCAAAGCCCTGCCTTACATAAATACAGTACACTTACAAGACAAAAGATCCACCTCCTGATGCCATTGGTCCTCTTTGATGAACAACAATTCATTTCCCTAACTATCACTCCAGTAGAAGGTCTGAATACCAATCACTTGGGCTACTGGCATAACCTAATGGATTTTGCCTCCATTCTGTATCATTCACCCCCACATGTACTTCATACCAAAATAAGACTTATCACTTGTATACATAATTCTTGTCACTCTAACCCTTTGCTCTAGAATCTTCATTGGCTCCCTATTCAGTTGAATGAATATTCAAACTCTTTTACCTAGCAAAGAGAGCAACAGAGGAAAAAGGATGAGAGTATTTTGCAGATATGAGAAATATCACAAGCAAAGGCAGCAGGGCATTGGGGGATGATGATGAAGAAACAGAGTAGATTTGATTGGAGGACAGAGTATATGTAGGGAAGTAAGAGGAGATAATTGAGAAAGGTAAGATAATTTTGGATTATCAGGCAAAGGATTTGGAAATTAATCCAGGAGTGTCCCAGGGAATCACAAAAGATTTTTAAGCAGGAATATTGATATGACAAGATTTATACATAAAGATGATTGTTATAATAGTGAAATGAAGAAAATGCTGGATGGGAGAACAAACTAAATTCAAAAGCTATTACACAATCCTGTACTAGAATGGTGGTAATCTAATGGTAGTGATCTCTAGGACACAGTGGAAGAAGGGGAATGAAGAAGGGAAGAAAAACAGAAATCTACATGATAATTTTGAAAATTTATGAATAGTAGATTTATAGCATCATGTAGAATTAACTTTTTTATTGTACTGTTATAGAAATGCTTGGGTTTTTTTCCATAAATTAAAAACAAAAAAATTGAACAGCCTGTTCTAAAATGGTAGCAGTAGAAATGAGGGAAAGAAATTGTGGATATGGAGTCAGCAGGACTTTATAACAGATTAGACAAATAGTACTCTGCCCAGGTGACCTAGGACAAGTCCCTAAATGACAACGTTAAACTCAGGCATATACTGTATTGTATATGGTTTGAGGGACACATGACTTCTGATTTACTAAAAGACTTTGGAGAGAGAAAAGAGAAAGAAGTAGAAGAATGGCTAAGAGGAAAGAGAAACCGCAGATCTTGAAAAATGAATGTGAAATCTTGAAGCCACAGGTATTTTGGGGTGACAGCTTCTCCACATATGCCAGTGTCTCCTGAACCTCCCAGTTACCATTCAAAATCTATGCCTTCATTCTCCTATCATCTGCCTCTCCACTTCTCCCTTTTTTCTTCATCTCTCTCAGAAGTTTCTTAGCTAATCAGGAGTCATGTTTCCTCCTGTTTATCCAACCAAGTCCATTTAACAAGGATACTATAAATATAAGAAATGGGAAAAAAGATAAAAAAATAACAAGGTTTTTGAAACTTGTGAGCCAGGATTAATGGCTTAAAGGGAATGATAATAAGATCATTTAGGGATACATTGGATTTTTTGGTGCTGCTGTGATAGTCCCAGATAGATATATCCTACAGGTAGAAGGAATTACAAATTACAAGAATCACAAATCTGGAATTCAAAAAAAAGTCAAGAATGAAGCTAGGTTTCCCTTGGAAATATGAAGATCCTTTTTGAATTTGTATTCATCTAGAGCCACTAGGCAAAGGCTGGTTCCAGGGTTTCCCCAAATGTCAAGACAAACAGGGCTGTCACTTGTGCAAAGATTAACACTGGTAAATAAATACATGCCATCTTCCTAGTCCAGCGTCAGTTCATTTAAGATGCCAACCTGTGCTCCCAAGCAGTTTGTTGAGTGTCTGCTATGGACAAGGCATCATGGAGAATACAAGAAAGAACAAAATGTCCCTATTCTCAAGTAAATTATGATACAGTACAGGGCATAAGGCATCTTCATAACTATAAAGTAGATGTAATATAAATACAAAATAGAATCTAAGAGTTATATAAGAGAAGAATGAAATAATAAAAAATTAAGATATCACTTCATCATCATCAAAAACCAATTTCTGAGCATTTATTCTATGTAAAACATTGTTCTTATTGGAAGCAAACATAAATTGAAGACTCATATCAGTCAAGAATCAAAGACTTACTTGCATATAGGTAATATTTAGGAGAGATAATGCAAACAATATCCAGCTGGCTAATTACATCTTATTGCAAGAGATATGAGGATGAAGTAGCTGCCAAAAGGCCTGTTCATCCACTGAAAAGTCAAAAGCTGAGCAGAGGTCTGTCACCTAATGTCCAACTATCGGGTCAGGTATAACTGTTCACAAATCAACAACTACTTGACTTCCTACCACCTGATTCCATAATTTCTTGGAATTTTATTTTCTACACGATTATCCTCTTAGCACTTCTTTGAAAGACATCACTGCATTTCTTCAAACCCTCCAACTAACCCCCTATACACAAACACACACACACCACTACCACCACCAGCAGCATCATTCACACTGACTTCCTTAATTTCTGTGACTTAAAATGAAAGCAAAATCTCAGGTCCCAGAAATATATAAAGCTTCTAAGGTATTTCATATGCCATCTGGGCTCCATTCATGTTCCCCAGCCTAAATTTCTTCTGTATTTATTTAGAACAAGACACTTCTAGAAATATACTATTGTTTAGTTATTCCTATTTTTTAGTTCATTATCATTTTACACGAGGAATAAACTACTTGACTCATTGGAAAGAAAAGTAAACTGTCAAAGGCTGTTGTTACTCAGAAAAGAGAAATGTTCATGAAAGAAGACCTATCAAAATCAAAATCCAAATGAACAGAACCAAGAAAGCTGAATTTATGAGATTGGCATGATACATCTCTAACAATCAGAAATGTTGTTAGGAAATCAGATTATCTCTCCTTCTCCACCCAGGGGCCTTTCTCACCTCTGAATTCTCACACACAATGACCAAATTCTCTCCTAGAAGGAATTGGATGTTCTTCTTAAACTATCCGTCATTTAAGACTGATCCTGAAACTAAAGTCTTCAGTCAGTTTGCTAAGTTTTTCTGTCTAGCATCTTCCAACAGTGGGAAAGTCAAGAGGCCCTCAATGTAAGATATGAGTCAGGAATAGGCCAACTATTTATTTCCTGTATCCTCCATGGTTGAAGAGAATCATAGTGTCATAGGCTTTCATTTTTTATTAGCATTATACTTGTATCATTTATAGGTGACTCAAATTAATTTATATTTGTTAGCTTTTTTCATTTTGTGCAAGATAGCCTTGTACAATAGGAAAAAATAGGATGAAATAAAGAATGCTAGTTAAAATTCCTTCCTCAAGTCACGTAACTTTTCTGTTCTTCAGTTTTTTCATCTTGCAAATGAAGCGGTTAGAAGGCCCCTTTCAATCCTAATGCTATTACTGAAATAGCCAAATAAAATAAATCTGTGTTCTTGGTGATGCAAATGTTACTACTAATAGTTCAGTTCACAAGTCAAGCCTACCACCCCTCTAGCAGTCAGACAATTAGCATTTATTAAGCATTAATATGAGCCAAGGACTGTGTTAAGTGGTTGGAAGGAAAGGAGAAAACAAATAAAAAAACAGCAGCACAAAAGCAGTCCTTGCTTTCAAAGGATTGGTCTACCCAAGATGAGTTAATTCATCACCTAAAATATTACCAGCTGACTGATTAATTCTTGGATATTCATCCCTTTTCCAACTCCTTCATTCTTCCCTTTCTGATACTAAGAAGACAAGCACTCCTTCCTAAGCCTTTACTGTGGGCTGAACCTGCACTCTTCAGTAAACTCTACTTTTTCTTTGCAATTCTGCTTGGTTTGGACTTGTGCCCCACCCAGCACCCTTTCCAGCTTCCTTTGGTGTATTTGTTTTCCCCTATTAGACTGGAAGTTCTTTGAGAGCATCATTAATTATCATATTGTTATCCCAGCACTAAGCAGCATCTGACCCATAGGGACCACATCACCAATTTAGAAAAAAAAAAGACACAGTTTTTTTAATATCAATAGTCTTCCAATACCATTGTATGGTAAGAAGATATGGAACACTCTCTTCTGTTAACATTGATAAGTGGTATCATCCAGATGACAATGCAAATAGAGGCACTTAATAAATGTTTATTGAAATAAACTGTATCCTTGAGGTTATAATCTAATGGATGAGACAACATGCAAATAATTATATACACCAGAAAAACTGAGAATAATCTTAGCAGAGAATAGTCTGAATCTTAATAGAAATAGAAAGCATTAGGATTAAGGAGTTCTGAGAATGACTTCCTACAGAGGGCAAGACTTCTACCTGAGACTTGAAGTCAGGAAAGGTACGAAGTGAGAATAAGGACAGAAACAGTTGTAGTCACGAAAGACATGGACTATCTTGTTTGACGAAAAGCAAGAAGGTAAGGAATGGCCAGGTTATAAAGTTTAAAAGTTAAATAGAGTTTTAAATTTAATCATCAGGTCAGTTTTTGTTTGTAATCATTTTCAAATAGGAGGGGGTGATCTGTGCTTTAGGAAGACTAATTTGATAGTTGAGTGAAGAATGCATTGGAGTGGGGTTGGGGTGGAATTTGAGACAAGGACACCAATCAATAGGCTATTGTAATAGTTCAAGTCTGAGGTGATGCAGGTCTGGACCAGGAGGTTTCAGTGTCAAGGGAGAAAGGGTGGCATATAGGTAGAAATGACACAGTTCGACAACTTGATCTAGCAGAGGGTAAGGATGACACACAGGTTTGAAGCTTTGAAAGAATAGTACTCTTCATAGTGACAGGAAAATAAGAATGAGGGGAAGAGCTGAGGAAAAAGATGAATTTAGTTGGATATGTTAATACCTATGGCATATCCAGTTTAAGATTTCCCACAGGCAGTTACAGGTATAAGTTTGGAGGTGAGCAGAGAAGTTAGTGTATAAATTTAAGAATCAGCAGCATAAAGATGATAGCAAAGTTGGGGTGGCTAGGTGGCGTAGTGGGGCGGGGACTGGGTGGCACAGTGGGGGGGGCAGCTAGGTGGTGTAGTGGATAAAGCACCGACCCTAGATTCAGGAGTACCTGGGTTCAAATCTGGTCTCAGACACTTAGTAATCACCTAGCTATGTGGCCTTGGTCACTTAACCCTGTTTGCCTTGCAAAAACCTTAAAAAAAAGATGATAGCAAAGTCCATAGCAGTTGATGACTTCACCAAGAGACGAGGTTACAGGACAGATTCCTTTTTAGATATGTACAGTTAGCTGGCATGGCATAGATGAAGATCCAGCAAGAGATTAACAAGGAATAACTTTCTTTTTGTCTGTATATACAAATAAAGACTTTATATCTATATAAAGGTGACATAAAACAAGTAACAATTTATCTAAAACATACCTTGAAATGTGACAATTTTCACTATAAAAGTTTCAAGTGATCACATTTTTGCTTGATTTCTTAATTAATATCTAGTAAAACATTGTATAAGATAATAAGTAAAATAAGTAAGAGAATAAGAATAAAACAATATCACAAAAACCTAGAGAGAAGAAAAAATCAAGAACAGGGTGATTGCAAGTGTCAAACACTAAAGAAAAGTGAAGAAGGATGACGACTGAGAAAATGCCATTAGATTTGGCAATGAGTCCATGTCCATGGATGGGCTAGGGACCTTCTACATGTGCTCTTGACAGTACTGGTATATCAGCAGGATACCAGGCTAGCTTACCACATCAACAATTCAGAAACAAGTTCTTATCTTTTTAATATCACCTAGTCTTCCAATATCATCATATGGTTGCAAGATATGGAATGCTATAGTCTGCTAAAAACTGAAAATCAGTATCATCCAGATGGCATTGCAAGCATGGATAGTGGTTGTGAACAGGTTACAACACATTACAAACAAGAAATTACTGAAGAGAAGCAGAGTAAAAGTGATCATCAGAAATGTCAACAACAACAAAAAGATCCGATTACCAAGCTTTTTTTTTTTTTTTCTGGTAAATTCGTTATCCTTCATGCAAGTCAGTTTGCTGTCATTGTGTATCTGAGGCACTTACTAAGATTAATTAGTGGAGTAGTTTATCATATGAACACATCACCAGTGACTTTCCTCTCCAAAAATCACAGGGCAAATTGCTTTAAATTTCCATGTTAAAGAGAACGTCGTGTGCAAACAGACATATTGCAGACTCTTGCTTCCATTAAATAAGCGGGTCTGGAAAACTGTAGCTGCTTTTGTGTTGCTATAAATACAATGTTTTAATATATACTAATTAGGAAAATCAGGCAAAATGTGATCACTTGAAACTTTTGTAGTGAAAACAGTCATATTTCAAGGTATGTTTTAGATAAGTTGTTACTCTTTTTCACAACTTCACCTTTATATAAATATAAAGTATTTTTATATACAGATGTACTTTCTTGTAAAATAATTTCCTTTTTATGGTATTCTTCATGGTTTGGCATGGTTTAAGAACTTATAATGTCACAATCCAGCCCTGATAAGTACAATTGCCATTCAGTCACTAAGATGACTTGTTCCAAACCCTAAATGCTTTCCTCAACTCCTCCTCCTTGCTTCCTCTGTCTTCTTTTGAGCTTCAGCTATAACCCTACCTTCTACAGGAAGCCTTTCCCAATGGCTCTTAATCTGTTTTTTTCTTCTGTTATATTTACTATTTATCCTAAATTTAATTTATTTGGTACATAATTGCTTGGTGTCCCCCCATTAGATCCTGAGTTTCTCAAGGAAAGGATTATCTTTTGCCTTTCTTTGTATCCCCAAAGCTTAGCACATGTGGTCCTTGGAACACAAGAAGCACTTACTGAAAGTTGCTCTCCCATTTAGAAGCTAGATGCTAAGCACTTTACAAATATTAGCTCATTTGATACATAGTAGGTGTTTTGCCTGGATGCATTTGCTTCAGAATTGAACAAACCATCAAAATCATTTAATACAACATTCAATACCACAAATATGCAACACACCACCACTTTTACAGAGGAGGAAACAGACCCAGAGAGATAAGTAATTTATTTAAGTTTGCAGTTAGGCACAGAGCTAGCTAGTCATAGTCCTTCATAACAGCCAGGTTGGTAGCATCATGGATGGAGTGGAGTAAACCTGGAGGAAGAAAAACCTGACTTTGAATTCAATTCAATAGGCATCTATTAGTTACCTACTATATGCCAACTCTTTCACTAATGATAGGAATCCTTTCTCAGATTTTCACACTTTTTAGTAGTATCTGACTCTTCATGATCCCATTTTGAGTTTTCTTGGCAAAGATGCTAAATTGGTTTGTCCTTTCTTTCTCCAGATGATTTTACACAGAGGAAACTGAGACAAACAGGGGTGACATGACTTGTTCAGGTCATAGCTATTACATGCCTGAGACCAGATTTGAACCCATGAAGATGAGTCTTCTTAATTTTCAACACATCTAGCTTCCTCCATCCCCCCAGTCTCAGATACATCCTAACAATGTGTGTGACCATGGTCAACTCTAATCTCTTTTAATCTCAGTTTTATCATCTGTAAAACAGAGAAAAATAGGACTTGCTCTCTAGTGATTATGAAGATCAAAAACATAAAAAGTGCTTCATAAACCTTAAAAGTAAGATATAAATATCTATCATCATCATCATCATCATTATTAATTACCTACTATGTTTCAAATGAGCTAATATTTGTAAAGTGCTTAGCATAGTATCTGGCATATAAAAGGTACTAAATAAATTCTCTCTCTCCCTTCTTCTTCCTCACATTGTGCCAACCCCTGAACTAAATGCTAGAAACAGAAAAAGACTAACAGCTCCTGCCCTCAAGGAGACTGCATTCTATGGGGTTATTTAGTCTACTTTTTAAAACAGAAGGGAGATTTGGAATTCTTTCAAAATGGAAGAGATGGATATTCAATATTCTTTTGGAAATTCTGGCTTATTTTCTTGTTTTGCTCATCAACCAGATGCATAGTAACTATAGCAGAGAAGACAAGAAAATTTGACTAGTTGAATTCAAAAAAAAGGATTCACTAATTGTGGCTGTCCTTATGAGGAAGCATTTTTTTCCTGAAAGGCCAGATGCTCAGTTTCTGTTCTGTCTATTCTAGTCTGAGTTCAAATTAGGACACATAAGAAAACATAGTTGTTCTACCTCTTCCCACAGTAAATGAATGCATAAATAATAAATGACTACTCAATGGTTTGAGGGTTCCTATATTTTGTTTTTTACACTGTTCTTGGGCTTAGATAGAGGTACTGATTACAGGCAAAATGTGGAAGAAAATTAGATGCAGCTATCATCAGTCATTGAAGATCATGTCATTAATAATGTGATGGTTGCTGAATTAAATGGGCCTAAAGAGGTCTAAAATTAATTAGGAGTGTTTTGCCTGGATGCATTTGCTTAAGATAAGTTGTCTATCTTAGCATCACCCCTCTCAAGAATGCTATTTCTATGATTGCAAAAACAATCTTTCATGTCATTGAAAATGTGTGGTTTATCTGCATTAAAGAGCTAAAAAATAATGGAAAGGGCCAAAGGTAGAATGATATTTTATTGGAAAGGAAAAACTGGACAAATCCTGCCAAAGGGGAAAAAAGCTACTGATGTCTATTAATTAGCATGCTCAATTGAGTGAACAGGGAAGCTAGTACCTTTCCAATCCATATTAAAACTTCAGACCAAGGACTTGATTCAGGAACTAGGGCTGAGGCAACAGAACTTAGGTGGATAAGAATGCTATGGTGTCAGCAAACTCAGGTCCAATACCAGAAAAAATATCTAACATCTTGCTATGCAGTTTCTTAAATTCCATTAATAAATCTTCCAAATTAATATTCTAAACTTCAAATGAATATTTAGACATATAAGAACAAATAAGAACATGAACAAATAATCATCAAGTGACTCAGTTGTCAGTGATAATTCTAATGACCAAAGAAAACATGGTTATAACAAATTCTGATTAAAATAGACATAATTCTCATCATAGAGGGCAAAAGCAAAGAGGGAAGAACAAAAGCAGTAACTCGTCTGAGCTCTACCCAAAACCACTCTGAACACCTTTAAACAATTCCTGGATCAGCAAAACCCACAAAGGAAGGAATGACATAATTTTATTGCTTCTAGATAAATATGGAACTCAGTTCAGCACAGGTTGCAGTAGCACTGACCCTACCCTAGCAAATGAGGAGGAGGTCTTGGAAGCTACTGGATCAGCTATGGTAGCAGCTGCTTCTGGAGCTCTCAGTCCACAGAAGCGAAGGGACTCAGGCAACTGGTCAGGAGATTATACTGAGGCAGGACTCTTTTGCTTTGTCCATACTGGAATCAGTATCACTCTCCTGGGTGGTAGTCCCAGAGTGAGGAAGAGAAATGGCACACCAGAGCTTGTGGCCTCAATAGAGTAGGGATCCTCCTCACAGCCAGGTCAGAAAAGAATGCTGGTGGGACTCACAAATAAGAACATAGGCCAGGAGAGTAGAGGACACACCTCTCCTTATATCAAGTTAGAACCTTAGAAGAAGTGAAAACCTACAGGTCCCTAGAAGTATCTGAAAACAGCTACACAAAACCCTTGAAGTTTGGAAAAGTGTATCCCCCCACCTGGAAACAGAACCCTACTTTAATAAAGAGTTAAAGTCAAGTGACACTCTGGGAAAATGAGCAAACAATAGAAAAATATGACCATAGAAAATAGCTATGGTGACAAGGAAGATCAAAACACACACTCAGAAGATAACAAAGTCAAAGCTTCAACATCTGAAATCTCCAGGGAAAATATGAATTGGTTTCAGACTATGGAAGAGTTTAAAAAAGATTTTGAAAATCACATGAAAGAGATAGAAGGAAAATGGAACGAGAAATAAGAGTGATGCAAGAAAAACATGAAAAACAAATTAGTAGCTTAGTAGAAAAGACACAAAAAGTTCTGAAGAAAATAGTACCTTAAAAAAAGAGTAAGTCAAAAAAGAAGTACCAAAAACCAATGAGGAGAAAAAATGACATTAAAAAGTACAATTGACCAAATGAAAAAGGAGGTACAAAAGCTGACTGAAGAAAAGAATTCCCTGAAAATTAGATCTGAGCAAATGGAAGATAATAACTTTATGAAAAATCAAGGAACAATAAAGCAAAACCAAAAGAATTTTTAAAAATAGAAGTCCATGTAAAGAAATCTCACTGGAAAAACAATTGACTTAATATGGGTCCAGGAGAGATAATTTAAAAATTACTGGACTGTCTAAATATTCTGATAATCTATTCCTCCTCCATGGAAGCTTATAGGAAAATTAAAGGTGCTGAATTATAATATGGTAGAGAGAAAAGGAGCTTGGATTAGAACCAAGAATCAACTATCCAGAAAAATTGCAAATACTCTTTCGGTGGAAAAGGTGGACATTTAGCAAAATAGAAGACTTTCAAACTTTCTTAATTTAAAAAAAAACAGCTGAATAGAAAATTTGACCTTCAAACAGGAGGCTCAAGAGATATATAAAAAGGTAAGCAGGGGAAAAGAAAAAGACTGTTATTCAATAATAATCAATAAAATTAAATTAGTTTCATTCCAACATGGGAGGAAGATTCTCATAATTATTGATTTAAATGTTTATCATGAACTTGAAACTGGTAGACCAGCTAGGTGGATAGAGTGCTCAGCCTGGAGTCAGGAAGACTTATCTTTCCAAGTTCAAATCTGGTCTCAGACCTAGTTGAATGACCCTGACAAGTCACTTAACCCTGTATGTTTCTTCATCTGTAAAAGGAGCTAGAAAATGAAATGGCCAATCATCCCATTATCTTTTCTAAGAAAGCCTTGTGGAAAGAATTAAGCTTTTTATTTTCATGAATATATATATATATATATATATATATATATATATATATATATATATGTAATGAATATACTAATAATTCAGATTTCTCACTGCTCCCCTTTCACAGGCAAAGTCTGACCTGGGAATCAAAAAGAACAATGTAGTCTGCAGTAATCCCTTAGTACTGATCAGCCTATATTATTTCCCTGACCTGTACTTGCCTATGAAGAGAATAAAAGAATTGTGTAGCCTTTCTGAACACAAGCAAAATAATAAAGAACCTCCAAAACTATACAATCAAATTTATCATTTCCAAAGGACTTGAAGACATCTGTATTGTGCTATTATGGCTCTCAATATTTGCTGTATTTGTTGTGTTGTCCTGAAAATCATTCAAGTCCACAAAATGCTTGTTTTATGATATACCTTCTCCTCCCTTCTCATTTGTGGAATACATATACATACATATATATATATATATATATATATATATATATATATATATATATATATATATATTCCTAACAATGGAAATAATTAATTAAACCACTACTTGCTTATGGGCACTCTGCTTCTGCTTCACCAGGTTAGAGACTGGCTCAGTAAAATTCTATAAATAGCCTCAAATGGGATCAGGAAGAGTTGGACATAACTGAGAATGATTAATCAATAACAAAAGGAACTGTGCTAAACATTGATGAAACAAAGAAAGGCAAAAACAAAAAACAAAAGAAACCCAGTTTTTACAATATCCAAATAAAATAAATCCAGAGTAGATAAAGGTAATGTAGGGGCAGACAACGGGAGCGTAACTAGATGGCACAGAGCACTGCCCCTGGAGTCAAGAGGACCTGGGTTCAAATCCGAACTCAGACACTAATACTTACTTAGCTGTGTGACCTTGGAGAAGTCACTTAATCCCACCGCCATGCAAATATCCAAAATAAATGGATGGAGAACCTTTTGTCCAAGCAATACCACTAATAGGTCTAGATTAGAATTGTGTCTTTCTTATTATTCAGCATGTCTATGTTTTCTTTTATTGCATGACTTACATGGAATGTATGTTTTATAACTACATATATATAACCTATGTCAAATTGCTTGCCTTTCCAGTGAGGGCAGGGAAGGTGAGGATTTGGAATTCAAAATCTGAAAAGAAAAGAATATTAAAATTATTTTGCGTGCTATCGTGAAAAAGTATTAAATTAAAAAACTAAATGAGAGGAGGCAAGACATTGGAAAATCTTCTTTAGAAGGGGGGGATTTGACCTTAGTCTTGAAGAAATGTAAGGAAATTAATAGACAGAAGTGAGAAAATGGAGCATTCCAGGAAAGGGTACAACTTGAATAAAGAGAAGGCAAAGGGAATGTTGTGATTGTAACTAGCAAGTCAGTGTGACTGGAACATGGAATGTGTAGAAGACAGCAAGGTGTTAAAAGGTGGGAAGAGGGTATTTATGAACATAACAAAATGATTAAAGTTGTGCATTCTTGCATTCCAGAAATTCAAAATGATGAATTCATCATTATTATCAATATTATCCTATCACAAGGACAGAGATGTAGACAAAAGTTAAGACAGTTTTCATTTAGCCAGGAGGAGTCTACCAGTTTGGACAGGAGGTCCATTGATCTACTGGGTATCCACCACATTTTGATCACTTATGAACATATTTAGTGACATTATCTATCTAGAGATATGTGAGGTCACAATCAATCTGATTGTTTTCATGAAGGCAAAGCATAAGACAAGGTGAAAATTTTAGATTAGATTCAAGCCTGAAGTTGTCCCTTAAAGCCTTATATGTAGGTCACATAGAGTCCTCAACATTGAATAAGTACTAATACCCAAGAAAACAGAAGCATTTGTCCTCATCCATAAAATTTTGTAACTACTATAAGTTTAAGCATAGAAGTAGTTTTCCAATGTCTCTGGGAATGATTACATTCAGCATCAATTCCCTTTTAAATCATCATTCTGATTTTCTTCATTATGTGACTTGTCCAGGAATATTCATGGCTTTCAAAAATTTGAGAAGAATATAGTCATTAAAGCATTCAATGGCCCTTCTTGCCTCACTTGTCCTTGGATAAATGACCGTGAGGAATTACTACCGGGGGAAGAACCACAAAAAATAACAAAAGTCAAAAAAGTGTGTGTATGATCCTTTGAGACTCAAGTTTCAGTTAAAGGGGGAAATTTTCTGGTTGAAAGAATACAGAAGTCAGCACCACATGATATTGTAGTATAGCAGATTGACTGATATAGAACCAGGCTCAATAGAACTACTTAATGTAATTCACCTCATTACTATCAAAGTCTTTCCATCATGGAAGATATTTGAGAGTTAGATCAAGAGAATACGTGGATTATTTCCTCTATTGGTATAAGATGACAGCTCATCCTGAAAAAGTGTGAAATTTGGGATATGTGTGCATAGGAAATAGCTACCAATTCATGCTGTATATTTGGAGGATATAGTACTAGGCAAAACTGAAATGCGTATAAATATTTCTTTTAATGATATCTGGAAGACATAGGGGAAAATGTAAGTAAAATCTGAGTGATGGAATATTTTCCTTGCTATTCACAAGCATGCCTAACCAGAAACCAGAAAGCTTCCAAAGAGGTATAGGAAAAGTGTTCTCTCTCTCTCTCTCTCTCTCTCTCTCTCTCTCTCTCTCTCTCTCTCTCTCTCTCTCTCCATATATGTGTGTGTGTGTGTGTGTGTGTGTGTGTGTGTGTGTGTATGGCATTCCTATGAGGATCTACTTTGAACAAGATAGAGTCTTTGAGAGCAAACTATTTAAGAGTTACTTATTTTAATACAAACGAAAAATTCTATGTGACCTACCTTACCATCTAAAAGGAAACATACCAGTTGAGTGTTTCAATCTCATATCACTAAACATTCTGAGACCGTAGAATCTGAACAGGTTGGGTAGATTCAACATATGAATTTTCTATTGCATGTAAAGTTATTTTTCCCCATGAATGATTCTTCAATTTTACATTTTTGCAAGAGAATTTAAATCTTACTAGTATGTCCCTCTCTCTTTACTTGATGAATTCTACTAGAGTTTTTCTCTCATTAAAAAAGACAAAACTAGGGGGCAGAGCCAAGATGGCAACAGGAGAAGAGCCTCTCTTAGGTGCTCTTGGCATAATATTTCAAAAATCATAAAATTATGACTCTAAATTTTCAAGAGGCAGAACTCACAGAGGAATACAGTGAGGCAATTCTCCAGAACAAGGTAAACTGGGAAATAGTGGAAAGGCTCCAATCCATGGGGTTAGAGGGTCAGCCTGCCAGAGTGAAGGAACTTCAGCCTCCTGGAGGCAGCCCCAGGGTGCCTGGGAGCTGCAGCTCACAGCAGCAGGTGCAGTTTCCTGATCTACACCCTGGGGAGCACTAGGCACAACTTGGAAGATCAGTGGGGGGACCTCTACCAGAGCGAGCACATGAAGCCCAGCCCTCAGAGCACTCAGTGAGCAGCAGTGCCCACAGCAGCATAGATCTAGGAATTGGAAGCAGGTAGCATGGGTAAGCAGGAGCCCCCAGGCAACTGAGCACTGAGTGCTCAGTCCACCAAAGGTAGGGTAGGGGAGAGAGCCTTCTGAGGTCTGTCCTCTGTACCTGGAACAAGACTCTGGGGCTCTGATCACATTCAGATCCTGATCACAGTCTAGGTCCCCCTTAGAACAGTAGGGCCCCCCCAACTCAGCCCTGTGGCAGAGGGGTACACTTGTGGTCATTCACAGACCAGGAGGGAAGATAGAGCTTCACACACTGAAATCCTTGGTGGGGGGGAGGTGTCCCAATAATACTCAAAAGCTCAAGAAGCACCAAGACCAGGCACAGACTGGGGAGATGGGTAAACAGAGAAAAAAGAGGAACACCATTGAGAAATACATTGTCTGTGATCCAAGAAGGATCAAAATACTCAATCTGAAGATGAAGAAGTACAAGCTTCTGCATCTAAAGACTCCAAAAAAATGGAAATTGGGCTCAGGCTATGACAGAGCTCAAAAAATATTTGGAAAATAAAGTAAGGGAGATAGAAGAAAAATTGGGGAAAATGAGAAAGATGCAGGAAGAACATGAAAAAGAGATCAGCAGCTAAATCAAGGAGATCCAAAAAAAAATACTAAAGAAAATAACATGTTAAAAACCAGCATAAGTCAAATGGATAAAACAGTTCAAAAAGTTATTGATGAGAAGAATGCTTTAAAAAGCAGAATTGGCCAGATAGAAAAAGATAATAAAGCTCTGTGAGGAAAACAAATCCTTCAGATCTAGAATGGAGCTAAAGGACGCTGTTAACTTTACAAGAAGTCAAGACACAATACTTCCACACCAAAAGAATGAAAAAACTAGAAGAAAATGTGAAACATCTCATTGAAAAAAAAAACAACTGATCTGGAAAACAGATTCAAGAAAGATAATTTAAAAATTATTGGGATACCTGAAAGTCAGGATCAGGAAAAGAGCCTTGACCTCATTTTAAAAAGAATTCCTACAAGAAAATTGCCCAGATATCCTAGAAGCAGAGGACAAAATAGAAATTGAGAGAATCTACCTATCTCCCCCTGAAAGAGGTCCAAAAAAATGAAAAACAACACGCAGAAATATTATAGTCAAGTTCCAGAACTCCCAAGTCAAAGACAATATATTACAAGCAGCTAGAAGGACACAATTCAAATATAGTGGAGCTGCAGTAAGGATCACACAGGACTTATCAGCAACTACATTAAGGGCTCATAGGGGAATATAATATTCCAGAAGGCAAAAGAGCTCAGAATACAACCAAAAAATCAATTACCCAGCAAAACTGAACATCCTCTTCTAGGGGAAAAGATGGACTTTCAATGAACCAGTGGGATTTCAATTATTCCTGTTGAAACAACCAGAGCTGAACAGAAAGTTTGATCTTCAAATACAGGACTCATGTGAAGCATAGAGAGTAGAGGAGAAGGGTAAAATATTAGGGACTTGATGATGAGCTACACGTATTCCTTTATAGAAAAAATGATACTGATAATACGCATATGAACCTTCTCATTTAATAGAGCTGGTAGAAGGAGCTTTTATGGATGAAGCACAGGAGAGAGCTGAATCTGAAGATATAATATATTGTAAAAATGGAGTCAATGGCTAAAAGGGAAATGTAAAGGGAGTAAGAGAAAGGAGAGGTGGAATAGGATAAGACATTTTATATAATAAAATTGTTTTTATTGTTGCAATGAGCTATTGCAATGATATGGAAGGGGGGGAGGTGAGGAGGAATGAGGGAACCTTCATTCTCATCAGAGGTGGCTCAGAGGAAACAGCATATATATATATATATATATATGTATATATATATATATATATATATATATATATGTATATATATATATATATATATATATATATATATATATATATATACACACACATATGTATATATCCTCAATGGGGTATAGACATCTAGAGTAAGGAGAGAAGGGGAACAGGGGAAGGGGGGTATGTGAGTGATGGAGGAGGGGGTGGACTGTGGGGGAGAGTGTTCAGATATAAAACATTTTCTTTTTTACTTCTTGCAAGGGGCTGGGATTGGATGGCCTATCCAGAACCACAGGGCTGGGTGGTTGCTAAGCCTAAGGGATGGTATATGGGCTCGAGTCCTCTTGGCCCCAGGGCTAGTGATCAGTCTGCCATGCCACTTAGTTACCCTAAAGTACATTTAAGAAGAGGAGCAGAGTGAAAGGAGAGAGAAAATATATTATATGTTAGTGGGGAGGATGAATGGAGGGAGTTGAGATCAGCAATGGCGATGGTGGAAAAATATGGAAGTAACTTTTTTGATGGACTTATCATAAAGATCCACCCACGACAGAGTTGGTGGTGTTGGAACATAGACAAGCACATTTTTTTTATTTTTTATTTTAATTTTTTCTCCTTCCTTTACTTTATTGCTCACGAGGGTCTATATTTTGGGGAGGGGATTATGTTTACTATTGAACAAGAATATTTTAATAATGTATAAAATCATTTGTAAAAAAATAAAAAGAAATATAAAACAAAAAAGAAAAAGAAAAGAAAATGTAAGCGACTAGTAGAAATTAAATGAAATTATGAAAATAAAAAAAGACAAAGCTATTCCTGGGATTTGATGCACCCAGGGTATATTCTTTGACATGACTTTCCAGTATCCTCTGGGCATATTGATGAGATCTCTTGGTTACCTAGGGATATTAAATGATCCACTGACATTGAATCTAGGCCTTTCAGACTAGATTGATATACTGAAGTCACACTGTTACCATAACCTGCTTTGCTAACTAACCATTTGAACTTCCATAAAGATGTGGGGTGGGGGGGTGAGAGGGAGAAGAAAAGTACTACAGTATCTTTATTGAGAATCCTTTCTGTTAGAATTAAACGTCTTTCTGTTAAGTGTTGAATAACCAAAAACTGCCTCATTTTGTTCCAATGCTATTATTGTTCAGTAGTTTTCAGTCTTGTCTGACTCTTTTTGACCCCATTTAGAATTTTCTTGGCAAAGAAGATAGAGTAGTTCAGTATTTCCTACTCCAGCTCACTCTACAGCTGAGGAAACTAAAACAACGGTTAAGTGACTTGTCTAGGTGACACAGCAATTAAGTGTATGAGGCAATATTTGAACTCAGGGAGAATGAGTTTTCTTGACTCCAGGTCTAATGCTCTATCCAATGGGCCACCTAGGTGTTCTTTTGTTCTGGTACTGGAATTAAACTACCTCCGGATTGTCCTGATCAGGATCATACATTATAATGCTGATGTTTAGGTAAAAGCAAATGTTGTTTACCATCTCATAAGTTAAAAATAGTTAGAACAGTGTGTCCCTCTGACTGAGTGATCAGCTAAAGGAAGCCTAACACCTGGCTAAAGACTTAACTCAGAAATTCTCTTAATATAACCAAGTGACAATATGATTTTGAAGTAGATAGTTAGGATATTCTGTAAAGATCTAGAGGTCTGCTAAAAAATGAATGCATGAATAAATAAAATCTCAGAATAAAGAAACACACAAGAGAGATTGTTAAAAAAAATAATCCAAAACTTTCCTGTTTATAAAATAGATCCAAAAGGTAGACTCTATCTTGCCAAGACAACACACAGAAATCAACTGTTATCCAATGGTAATTCATTTGGGCTCCCAGGTAATCAAGATGAAAAGAACAATAAATCATATATGTATACACACACACACACACACACACACACACACACACACACACATATATATATGGATAACATATATATATATATATATATATATATATATATGACATAACATCAGAGACAGAGAGAGAGAAAGACTTACCAGCTACAGAGGAACTAGTGCAGCAAAATATAGCTTCAGATGAGAAAGGTAGTGAATGTTAGTTATTGAATGTGCCCCGAGATGAGCCATGTTCAGGAAAGAGAGGAAAGATAAGCCCAGAGATCGCCCCTCACTTGCCAGACATTCTATTTGTAGGAGTCTCTAGGAAACAGAAGTAATCCATAGAGTAGAATTAGTCAACTAGACCCAAACCACAAGCATAAGTCTTCACTACCAAAGTGCAAGTCACATTTGGTTAGCGACCAGGCTTACTACATTGTTTCAGGAATAAAAGCGAAAAATTTAATCAAATAGTCAGATAATGTTAATGACTAGGATATGCATAGCATTGTGTTTTATATGTAACCTATAATTAGGAAGCAGTATGCCTTGGTTGCTATACTATGCTTTTTTTGCTATATATTTTAAAATACAATGAAACTTACACACATATTTTTGGAGATTTATGGAATGTTTAGGACTAGTACCTGTGGTGTGAGGGCTGGTTGAATCCTTTGATTGGCTGATCATTCATGGTTGTTATTCACTTGATTCACTAAATTCTCACCTGTGTCTACAAGAAGCATAGCATGTGCAGCAGTCACACCCCAATAAAATTAACTCAGCAGAGGATGGGCTTAAACCAGGTTGAGGGTAAATGATAGGCATCAAACCTGTCAGCGAGTTGGAGGAGAACAGGGAAGATTTGTCTAACCTAAGCATGTGAAGATATACCCCAGTAAAATGGTGGATTAGAACAATTTATTTCAGCAGCAATGAATATGGCTGAAGTAGGAGACATGGAGTGCAAATAGTGCCAGATGAAGATACCAATGTCATCTACAGCTTATCTTTTGTCCTGCCACTGATCTTGACTCAGGAGGCAAGAGTAAGGCTGATGGCTTTGTTCAATTCTGCCTCACTTAAATCCAATTCACTAACAAGCTGAATTATCACCTTGAGGTGTCAATGATCCTCCTTGAAAATGAAGGATAAATAACAGTATCTATCTGTGTTTATTATTACATGCACATATATATATATATATATATATAGCTTCTAAATAAAGATCTATTATATAATGCTAGTGTTAAATATTATATGAAACTAACAACATGATGGAAGTAGGTTATGTGGAGGCTTTGTGTGGCAAGCTAAAGAGTTTGGACCTCATTCTGTAGTTACTAGGGATCTATCAAAGATTTGCTGAAATGGATAGTATGTTCAAATCTATGTATAAAGAAATATTAATTTTATCAGCTAAAGACCAGAGGTAGGAAGATCAGTAAGGAAATATTCAAGTGGTCCACGCAAATAGTAATTTATTAATATATAAATTACTATTTTATAGCATTTTAAAATTTAT
The DNA here is from genome assembly GCF_037893015.1 of Macrotis lagotis. NCBI lineage: Eukaryota > Metazoa > Chordata > Mammalia > Peramelemorphia > Peramelidae > Macrotis > Macrotis lagotis. The sequence continues at coordinate 638,543,949 of NC_133658.1, forward strand.
AAATCCTCACAACAACCCTGGGAGACAGATGATCTCTCCCTTTTAAGATGAAGAGACTGAGACTAAGAGATATTATATAACTCAGTCACATTCATACAGCTACCAAATGTTTGAGGGAGGATTTTAAACTCAGATCTGCCTGAACTCTAGTCTAGCAATATGATACCAAACTACCCCTTAATACTTGAATGAGAAAAAGTAGGAGTAGGGGAGACAGGGAAGAAAAAATTACCATTTAGAATTCCCATAAATATGACTAAAAAGAAAAAAATTCCGCCTACAAAAGAAATTTGTTTTTTTTTTTCTTACAGGAGCATTCTCTTTATAGGGGATTGAAGATGTGGTCCAAAAACACATTATATGGTGTTGGCTCTTGTAATGAATTTCATTATATTTAGGATTTGACATTCCCAAAGAATAAATTCAGCTTAATAATTTAGAATAATATTTTAATTATCTATATTCACCACTATCATCATTATCATGACCCAATGAACAGACCAAAAAGCAATAATTCAAAAAAGATAGTAGATACTATAGCCATTATGAAAACCCACGACGTTTGACTGAAGTTTAAGAAACATTTCAGGGCTTGAATACAACAGTTTATATGCAGCGGCAGTTGCCATAGTAAAAACAATAGGATGAAAAAGTGATGTTAACAAATACTATTCTTAAAAATAGGCATCAAACACCCTCATGGCAAAATTAACTTGCGAAAGCTTTTGAAAACTTATAGAAAGGCAACAGAAGATTGCATTAATAACTAGTTCATATGTACAATAGAAAACTCAAAAACTATATCAACTAATAAAAGTTCAAGAAAATATGAAGGAGAATTCATAAAGTAAAAGTTTATTCAGATCCTAGTCTCTGTGGTAATATTTATTTTTGTAGCTATAAATATATTTAGGCCAAAAATAGGTTTGGAAACTATCATAAAAAACCACATAAAATTAATGAAACCCATCAAAGCAGTTTTGGAAAGATGAACACCTCATAAAAAGGAGGAGAATCGATATACATTCTAATAGCACATGATAAGAGCACTGATCACTAAAGGCAAAAGGCAAAAGGTTAAGATACACCAAAAAAATCAATGCAATATAAATAGCAAAATAAATAATTCAACATCAATAAAAAAATTTACTATTTAAGTTTGAGAAGCAAAGATTTCAGAGGACAGAGAACCTAGAGAAGGAAGATGAGAAAGTTTTTGATTGTCTATACCCTAGCAAAGTCCAACATGATGAAACCAAGATGGATCAAACATCAGTCAGAAAGCTTGTATATAATTAATATGATGAATGGCTTATTACTTATATTATGGAGGTGACTCAAATAGTTCTCCTCAAAACTGAAAAATGGTAGAAGTGGAAAAGATTCAAAATTGTTGACTCAAATGCTTAACAGTGGCACATGAAGTACTAGTAAAGTAATGACCAGCTTGCTCTCAGACACAAACATGAACTTAACAGAGGGTATTGCCTATCTACTACCAAAAAAAGATGAGATCCAATGGGATCCTCTAAATATAGGCAATTAAGTGTTTGTATAAACAAATCATGAATAGTTTCCTTTACTTGAAAATAATTATAAATACCTATAAGAAATAATATACTGATTGAAGAGTAAAAGGGTATGCAAAAAGTTCCAGGTTTGGGAAAAAATAAAATACTTATTTGGTAATTGTTGAACAAGTTTCCTGAAGGAACTATAATATTTATACTGCCTTTACTAATTACCATAAAATATTCTCTCATGGCTTATTCATAGAACAAATGTTATCAAGGAAATAGTGAGAATATTAGAGTATCTGATGCTCATTTGGAAAACTATTGCTATTTCAAATGTTATACCAATACAATAATGTAAAGAACAACTAACATGAAAGAGGGAAGGTAATTTGAATCCCTTATGGTGTGGGCAAGCCTTGAACCCATTGCAATTTCTCCTAGATAGAATTGAAAATAACCTCTAAATAAAATAGTCATACATAAGTATATTATTAATCACTTGTAAATAGATGACATCAAGTTATATGGCTCCACTAAAAAAACAATAGAACAGTTTCATCTTGTAAAATTTTTCTTCAGTAATATAAAAATGTCATTTGGACCTAGAAAGTAAAATATTTTTAATGTATGCTAAGGAAAGCAAAGACTAAGTTTCCTTATTGGAATCTAGAAAGCAACTTGAAGTAGCAAATAATGAAGGTTATGATATTTAGACATAGGTTATTATTCTCTAGGAAAGACTCATCAAGAATAGAGATATAGTGGCAGCTAGGTGGCACGATAGATAGAATACCAGCCCTGGAGTCAGAAGTTCAAATCCAGCCTGAGACACTTAATAATTACCTAACTATGCAACCTCCTGGCAAAAACAAACAAAAAATAAAAATGAATAAAGCTGTCAAGGAAAAAATTGTATCTTTATATGTCAAGAGATGTTACCAATAGAATGAAAGAGGACTTCCATGCCTTGTAGCATTATGTTTTCATCAATGTTGTCAAATGTCTTCAGCACAGACAAAAATGGCATTGCAGTCAGCTACCATAATGACAGTAAATTGTTTCACTTGAAAAGGCTATAAGCTAAGACTAATGTAAATTAGCACAACCCTTTTTGTTTGAATGATTGTGCGCTCAATGCAGCCTCAGAGGCTGAAATACAACAAAGTATGGATCAATTCTCCAGTACTTATGCTATTTTTGGCCTATCAATTAACGCCAAGAAAACAGAGGTTCTCTACCACTCAACATCACACTATCCATATGTAGAAATATTAGTTAGAGCAAGTGGAAAAATTGTGAATACTGGAATAATTCACTTACCTTGCAGGAATGCACATAATGATGCTCAGGCTGATGCACTCATTGCTCAAGCTAGCTCAATGTATGAGATTCTCTGAAGGGAAAGTATGGGAGAGAAGAAATATTAGACTGCCTAGCAAACTCAAATTCTGCAGAGCTATTGTGTGGACCTCATTGTTGTATGCCTGTGAGTGAACAGGCTACCAATATCACAACAGAAAATTGAGTGCCTTCCATCAGAATTCTCTTAGAAAGATTCCAAAGATCACCTGACAAGGTAAGGTACTGGACACTGAAGTCTTTTCTTGAGCTGAACTGCCAAGCATTGAAACTATATTGCAGAAAGCACAGATCTGGACATCTTTTTCTGAGTGCCAAATGTACATGTGCCTAAAAGACTGTTTTACAGAGAACTCATATAAGGTAAATGCTCAGATAGAGGACAGAAGCAGCATTACAAAAGACACTTCTGAAGAACTTTGGAATCAATTATGAGACATGGGAGACATTGACACAGGACTGCACAGTATAGTATGCTCACAACATAGAAGTCATCATGATCTATCAGCAAAGCAGAACTACAGTAGCTCAAAAGAAACATAAGATGCCCAAATTTTAAGCCAAATGAACCATATCTGCACAATTTGTGATAAAGCCTTCTAAGTTCATATAGTCTGAGGCACACTGTACCTTGACCCCAAAATAATGATGTCATTTTGGTCCTCTTTGAGCATGAAGGTCAACAATCAATTGAAAATCAAATTCAATGGGAAAAACATATTAAAGCGATTAACAATCTAAATAATATCTATAATTTTGGAATAATAAGTAGATTTGGATCAAAAATAGATTTGGAAGCTATCTTTTAAAATATCCATGTGAGGGGCGACTAGGTGACGCAATGGATAGACCACCAGCCCTGGAGTCAGGAGTACCTGAGTTCAAATATAGCCTCAGACACTTAATAATTACCTAGCTGTGTGGCCTTGGGCAAGCCACTTAACCCCATTGCCTTGCAAAAAAACCCTAAAAAAAATCTATGTGAAATTAACAAAACTCATAACCCATCAAGAGACAGCTATGGAAAGATGAAGCATTTCTTCAGAAAATTAAGAAAGGGAATTGATATGTACTTTGACAGCAAATGAAAAATTGCTTGAAAACTTAAATAACTTTGTAGTAAGCAGATATCATTTTACCAAGTTAATAGTAAAGTAGTAAAAATTGGAAAGACAGAGAGAGAGTCAGACAGAAAGCCAGACAGAGAGATAGAGACCTGACAATACATTGTCAATAAAAACTGATTACTATACATATATATTATATATAACTTTAAACTTTAATCTTTTCAGAAGTATAATTTTTTGTTTCTGTTTTTTTGGCTTTTGCAAGGCAATGGAGTTAAGTGACTTGCCCTAGGTTACAAGGTTAGATAATTATTAAATGTCTGAGGCCATATTTGAACTCAGGATCTCCTGATTCCAGAGCCAATGTTCTATCCACTGCACCACTTAGTTTCCATAAGTATAATTTTTACAAATTCTAAATGTTTTTGCCATGTAGTTTTATGAATTTTGATTAACATATTTTTTAATTTTAATAAGATGGACTAATCTGTGTGACAGTTTCTCCAAATGGAGGATTGGTCTTACTTATTCACCTGAGTAATTCTATCTCTATTTAAAATTTTCCATACCATCAGAATTGCATTAAATACATAAAAATCTTATTCAGATGATCTTAAGTCCAGGGTAATGAATATAATCCTTTTACTCTCCAAGTAGCAACTGATGAAAGCTTTTATAAAGTGGAAAACCAGCTAGATCAATATATAACACAAGATGGTTTTAATAAATTACCAATATTTTAACATTTTAAAAAATAACTTGATACATTGTTTTTATAAATTTATAACATCTATTTTTTGAGATATTTAATGAATAAAACTATACTATGACTTTAGGAACAAACCTGTACGTACACACACACACACACACACACACACACACACACACACACACACAAACACACACACAGATAGAAAGATTGGTTGAATATAACCAAAAGTACAAGTAGCAATAGATGAAAGCTTTTATAAAATCAACTAGAGCAATGTATAAGACAAGATAATTTTAATAAATTTTAACAAATATCAATATTTTAACATTTTAAATAATTAACTCATATATTATTTTTATGTTTTATAAGATTTGTTGAGGTCTTTAACAATTAAAACTACATGATGACTTTAGGAACACACACATATTAACACACAGAGATCATACAATTACTTGAATATAACAAAAGTCATTCATTTCTAGTTACAATCTGGAAAATGACATTCAAAATTAGATTCAAAATGTTCCTCATGTATAGCATTCCTTAGAAATCAACCAATCATATATTGACAAAAAATCAATAAATAAATGACTGTGTTATGAAGATTTCTTTATAGAACAAAAGGATTTGAGTAAACAATTCAAGATCAGAACTTCCTAAGCAAAAATAACAGGTAAGCTATCCTTACAGGTCCTAGACTTATTATTCAATGGAGATTATGTAAGGGAAAAGTAGAAATTGGTTAACATTATATCAAATTGTGAAAATTTGTCATCTAACAAACAAGAATCAAGATATGACCTAGGGGCTAGAATTATATGTTCATAAACTAACAAATATTTTTATTTAGTTGTATAATAGTTTGCAGAATATTGAATATAAAAGATTAATAATATAAGAACTTATCTTAGATCATTTCATCCTATATTATATCAAAATATTAGATAAATAATAACTTTTCTATAGTTCTTTAAAACTTAAAAATTACTTTCCTTACTCTGTGAAAGAGAAATATTGTCTCTTATGTTTTATAGATTCAAAATTATATATCCATCACAGTGTTAATAAGAATAAACCTCACAATAGAATAACCATATTGGGGGAGGATCCATTTGAATAAGTGAAAACTGAGTTATAGAACTTTTTAGAAGTTATAATAAATGTTCAACTTTTGTGGGATTAACATTCCTAAACACTAGAACAAAAGTCTTAATTTAAAATGTTGAATAATTGATCCAATGGAAAAATAGGGTTTAGGTTCCCATAAAGACAAAAACCTTAATTTTTTTGTAAAAGATTATTGAAAATACACTCTTATGCATATAATTTTTTGAAAACCAAATATTAATTCTGATAGTATGAACTTTTCATATCAAAGTGAGAATGAGATAAACTTGATGCATTAGAGATTTTAGGAGGAACTTAATATGTGAGCTTAAAAGTTCATCATGAACTTTTCATCTCACAGTGACCAAGAAATAATTCATAAAATAAAGTAGACAAAATAAAAATTAATAAACATTATTCTTACTAGCACTCCCTAAAATTATATGACCTTTTGTGCTATCTCAACAAAAAAATTGATTTCATACAATATTCAATTTTTTGTAACACATAAGTCTCCTGACTCCAAAGTCATGCTCTATCCACTGAGCCATCTAGCTGCATACAGTACCATACAGTGCATAAATAAAATTCTTAAAACTAAAACACTTTTTAAACTGAATCTTACCTTCCATTTTGTCAGATGATGATGTGAGGCTGTTATACTTTATACAATACTGCTTGTCCACTCTCTGAAAACCAAGGAAGAGGGTCCTGTAATTTTAGTTCTTGGAGAAGATATACTCTACCATTTCTTAAAGTCCTGTGATGACAGGAAAGTGACAAAGCAGTAGGTGCAGATACACTGGGAGTTGTAATCACAACCCTGTACATAGCAACCCAGGTCATAGGGTTGTTTCCCCCCCAAAAGTAGCAATGGAATTTGGCAGCCCCCTGGGATTGCATTGCTCACCAACAACTAATTGAGGAAGGGGCTAGAAAAGGTGCCCTTAAAATTGTCTGTTTACCCAAAACTAGTTTGATTCCCATGGCAGACAGGGATCCCACATTACAGTCAAGACACAAAAATAATCTGCAAAAATTTCTTCAAACAAGATTCTACTGACTATCTGTGCATGGAACATGTGCAGAGTTATAGACAACACAAGATCCAATAGACCTGAAAGATGAACAGCTCATGTTGTGAGAGAACTCAGAAGGGATCATATCTAAATAGCATCCCTGAATGAAACAAGGCTGGCAAATGAAGACCAACCTACTGAAGTTAGAGCTAGATACATGTTTTTCTGGAGTAGCTGCAGTGAAGGGGATGTAGTGAAGCTGGGGTAGATTTTGCAATCAAAACCAATCTAGTCAACATTATTGAATGCCTACCAAAAGGAGTGAATGATAGGCTCATGACAATAAGATTGCCACTTTCAGGAAAATGCCATGCCACCCTTATCAGTGCTTATGCTCCCAACATAAGGAAGTTAAAGAAAAATTTTATGAAGACCTGGAGACCTGTATCATCAATGTACCAAATGAGGATAAACTCATAATTTTGGGTGACTTTAATGCTAGAGTAATCTCAGATTACAAGATATGGCAGGGAGTCGAATGGAGTTGGAAACAGCAATAGCAATGATTACCTACTACTAAATATTTGTACATCTCTTGACATTCTTATCACAAATACCATCTTTCATTTACCTATGTACAATAAAACTTCCTGGATGCACTCTCATAGCAAACATTTGTATCTATTACACTATATGATCATAAAGAGAAGAGACGGGCAGGCTGTGATAGGGACAAAGGCAATGTGTGGCACCGAGTGCTGAACTGATCACAGACTCATTCTCTCTAAACTAAATATTTACATTCAACCAAAGCTGTCCCAAGGCAAAATGAATACTAGAAGAATTAATGCCAAGATGTTAGAGTGTCTGTCTGTGGGAACAGTTTGCTGCTAACTTGGAGGGAAAACGGAGCCATCACATAGCTGGCAATAGTGGAGCAGAAAAAGAGTGGGCAGCTTTCAGAGATCTGGTGTACAACACTGCATTTGCTTATCTGGGCCAGAGCACTTGCAAACATCAAGACTGTTTTGATGAAAATGGAAGGGGAAATACAGAAGCTTCTAAATGAAAAGCAAGAACTCCACAGGGTTTACCAGCAGGATAATTCATCTATTTCTAAAAAGCAGCATTTAATCACATCAAAAGAAAAGTACAAGCAAAGCTTAGAGAGATGCAAGACTCCTGGCTCAGTAAGAAGGCAGATGAAATTTAGCTTTATGCAGACAGAAACAAATGAAAATGTTTTCATGATGTGCTGAAAGCTATTTATGGGCCAACAACCTATGGTGCACCTCAACTACTCAGTGCTGATGGAACCACATTGATTACTATTAGATTCTAGAGAGATGAGCTGAAACACATCCATAGGTTCTTAATGGACCATCATTGATCAATGCAGACGTCATGTACAATTTACTTCAAGTTGAAGTTAATCAGTCTCTAGCACCTGGTGCTGATTCTCTTCCAGTTGAGGTCTACAAGATTGGTGAGGGAAGGGGGTCCCAATGCTTATCTAAAAACTGACTGAAATTTTCCAAGTTATATGGCATGAAGAGGTTATCCCCCAAGAATTCAAACATGCCTCCGCCATCCATCTCAATAGAAGTAAAGGGAATAGATTGTCCTGTGACAACCACAGGGGTATTTATCTTTTAGTCATTGCTGGTAAGATTCTTGCGAGAGATCTTTTCAATAGACTGAACCTGCACCAGCAAGATGATCACCCCCTAGATCCAGTGTAGCTTCAGAGTCAAGGAACAATCAATATAGTGTTTGATGGCCAAAAACTCCAGGGAAAAATGCCAGGAACTGGCAAAGGTCTCTGTCTGACCAAGATCTTTAATACCATCAGTCGTGGAGGTTTATGAAAAATTATGTCAAAATTTGGTTGCTTGAAGAAGTTCATCAGTGAAAAGTGAAAATGAGGCTACTAAGGAAACCATGGGAAGGCTTGAAGTCACAAAAATAATGAATGTTGAGGATTTACTATTAATTTTATTACTTTAAGGTAACTCCAAAATAGAAACCTTGAAGCTAGCATGTTCTACTCATATAATTTTAAGAACTTACTATCTTCATTTACTAATAAATAATATCTACTCCCAATTTTTAAAAAAATGTTTCATTAAGTAGGTTAAACATCTCTCCTGCTGATGATTTGGTAGAATGAATATAATAAAAATGACAATATTTCCCAAATTAAACTATCAAATTAAACTATCAAAAACATACATTTCAGAACCTGATAAAATAACAAGTTCTTTCATTTGCCATTTCCCCTGCACTAGTCACTCTCTCATTTTCTCCCCATCTCAAGTCCTTATTGAAGGAATTTGGCTTCCCCTGTGCTCCTCTCTCGCATCTCAAGACCTCTTAGGATATCATCAATCATATCCAACTAAACCTCAATCTTGTATCACTACCACTATTCTTTGCCTTCATACATGCTACTGAAAGAATGAGAAAAGATCAGGCAACTATTATGACTGGGTCCACTACAATTATGTTACATAACCTTCTCTGGAATCCTCTTTGCATCTGGGCAAGCATCCTATACCTCTGTTATCAACTCTCTATCATTCTCACCACAATTGATCTATCAAACTTTTCAATCCTCAAACTTCTCAAATCTTTCCCCCTGCTATCCTCTCAGCAGAGAATTTTCCCTCATATTTTATAAGGGGAAAATGAATTCATTTACTGTGAATTAATCTTTTTCTTTCTTCCTAACTCATATCATTCAATACCTTCTACCATTATCTGCTCCTTCACCCTATCTCACAAAATGAAATGGCCTTACTCCTTTCCAAAGACAATTGTGTCCATGTATTCCTCTCACTCTATTCTCAACCCTTTACAATATAACTTTTGAGCTTATAATTTCACTGAAACTACTCTCTTCATTGTTAATAATCTTCTATTTGCCAAATCCAATTACCTTTTTTGTCCTTTATCCTCAACTTCTTTGCAGTTTTTCACACTGTTGATCACTTTCCTTGATACTCTCTTCTTTCTAGGTTTTCAAGACATTCTCTCCTCCTTTTTCTCCTACTTATTCACTCTTTCTCAAACTTCTTTGCTTCTTTATCTCCAAGTCATTCCCACTAAACATATGTCCTTCAGACTTTGTCCTGAGTCCTCTTTTGTTCTCCTTCTATACAACTCTACCTCAAGACCTTATCAGCTCCCATGGATTTAATAATCATATTTTGCTTGTGATTTCTGACTTCTAATCTTTCATCTCCAACTGCCTTTGAGATATCTCAAACTCATTATCTTGCCCCCTAACCCATTCCCATATCCTATTTTCCTTAATACTATAGAGTACAACAACATCCTCTTACTCATTCAGACCCCAGTGTAGGAGTCATTCTGTATTCTTTACTACCTCTCAATCCCCATATCTAATCTGTTGCCAAGGCTTATTACCTTTGTAACATCTCTCAAATATGTCCCCTTCTCTCTTCTGACACTGCCACCACTCTAGGGTAGATCTTAATTACTAGTATTACTATTGCAATACCTTGATAGTTGGTTTGCTTGCTTCAAGTCTCCCTGGATATCAAATCATTTTCTATTCAGCCATTAAAATGATTTTTCTAAAATCAGATCTGATCTTTTGAATTAGATTGAATCCCCTTATTCAGACACACAATTGGCCTCCTATCACCTCTAATGTCAAATATAAAATGCTCTATTTGCCATTCAAAGCCCTGTATAACTTAATCCTCTCTTACTTTTCCAATCTTCTTATACCATTCTTCCCAGCACATATATAATCCAATAACACTGGCTTCCTGATTGTCCTATGAACAAAACATTCCATCTCTCAGCTCAGTTCATTTTCCCTGAGAGCGCCCATGCCTGAAATTTTCTCCTTCCTCCACTCTGACTGCTGATCTTCCAGGCTTTCATTTAAGTCTCAAATAAAATCCCACATTCTACAGGAAGCCTTCCCTAACCCCTCAATTCCAGTGTTTTCCTTCTTTGAATTATTTCCTATTTATCCTGCATATGCCTTTCTTTGTATAAAATGGTTTGCAAGTTTTCTCCCCCATGAGATTGTAAATTCCTCGAGGACAGAGACTGTCTTTTGTCTCTTTCTGCATCCACAGTGCATAGCACAGTGAGAGTGGCACTCAGTAAATAATTATGGAATGGAAAATTCACTGGAAGAAATGAAGATGTAGAATATCAAAGTAATAACAAAAGAGAGGGATGACAAATAGCACTTCTAGATTGACCTCAAACTATCTTAAATAGCAGCATGCACCAAAAACATTTGGCATTGGTTTAAAAGAATAAAGTAGATCAATAAAACAAATTGGCCAAGTTAGAAACAGAAACAATAGAACTCAATAACTGTGTGCAATGAAATCAGAAAACAAATTGCTTAGGGAAAAATCTTCTATCTGATTCAAAAAACTGCTAAGAAAACTGGAAAGTATTCTGGAAGAAATTAAGTTTAGACATATCATGTCATGTTCAAAATTAAATTTAAAATGGCTATAATATGACCTTAATATTAAAGATCATACCATTTAAATAGAAGAGATATAGCTTTCGTAAATATTATGAATAGGACATGAATTCTAACAGAGGCAATTACAAAAGATAACACTGCTAAATTAGGTGAAACTATAAAGTTTCAGCACAAACAAATTTAACACTTGTAAAATATGAGAGTGATTGAGTGGAGGAAATAATCTTTCAAATACATCAGATCAGATTTATCAGATTTCTTATCAGCTTGATATGGAAGATATTAGCAATCTTATAATCTAAATCACAAATAACAAATAAATCAATGCAGTCCTAATGTTTCATTTTTCAACCAGTAAATGAGTAATGATGATAATAGATGAGAATAGTCAATGTTGGAAGAATTGTGAAACATTAGGCATACTAGTGCATATTTGCTAGAGTAATGAATCAGTATAATTATTTTAGAAAGAAATTTGGAGTTTTGCAAATAAAGTAACTAAATTGCACATATCCTTTGACTCAGAGATTAATTTATCTACTGCTAGGTTCATACTACAAAGAGGTAATTGAAAAGAAGTTTATTTATATAGCAAAAATAATTATAGCAGTACATTTGTGGTAGTAAAGACTTGACAATAAAATAGATGATGGTAAATTGGGGAATGGGTAAACAAATTATAGTATACAAATATAAGAGAATATTATTGTGCCATATGACCCAATGGATATGATAAAATAAGAAAATCATGAAAAGATTTCCTGAATCTGATACAGAGTGAAGTAAGTAGAACCAATAAAGCAACATACACAATGATAACTACAAAAAAATGGTAAGAGCAACTACAAAACAATAAAAAAATAAATGTGGCAAAATTAAGAAGAAAAAGCAAGGCTCCAAAGAAAAGATATGAGAAGATGTCCTGTACTGTACTGCATGGCAGAAGTCAGAGGTCCAGAGGTGTGGAAAATTTCAGATTTTTTCAAAGTATAAAAACTTCACTTTTTTCCCTGTTACTCTTTTTTCCCCTTCAAATATGTTCATTTTTATTTGAGATCACTATCAAGGAGGGGGACAGGGAGGGACAGTGGTATAAAAAGAGATATAAGAAAATAAAATATATCAAAAAATTGCATTTTCTTAAAGCATAAAGCATTGCCTCTCCCCACTCACTCCAATAGTCTTAGTTACACTATTAATTTGTCTTCAATGTTTTCATCACAGGTAGTCAGTATAAAGATAAATTTCACCCAATCTTAGGTTATTCTATAAACATTTAAATGGTAAGATAGTCTGAAAATTAATGACATTTATGTTAAAATGTACATTAACTTGGGGTTGCATAACAATTTTGCAACATTTGTAGAATACTGCCTACTTAATGATACAAATTATCATGCCACTATGATTTTCCTTGTATTTTTCACTATACAAATAAATTTTAACAAATAATAGTTCATTTAATCCACACAACTTTGTGAAGTACGTAGAGAATAGTCTATATCAACAAATATTTATTAAGTCTCTCCTACATACAAACAATGATCTAAATGCAGAGGATATCAAAATGACATAAGACAGTACATATCATTAAGGAACTTAATAACAGGAGGAACATAGGGAAGCTATAACTACTTATGGTATAGTTAAATTGAGGCAAAAATAAAACAAACTCCCTTTCTATATCCACAGTGTTTAGTACAAAGCCTGACTCATACTAAGTATTTAATAAATACTAGTTAAATTAATAAGAGAACTTTTAGTTGGTTCAGGGAAAGTTTATTAAGGAGAAGGTATATGAGTTGGACTTCAAAAGAAAGGAGAAATTTCTATAGAAGGAGGTAGAAATAACTGAATGTTGGGGCGGCTAGGTGGCATAGTGGATAAAGCACCAGCCTTGGAGTCAGGAGTACATGGGTTCAAATCTAGTCTCAGACACTTAATAATTACCTAGCTGTATGGCCTTGGGCAAGCCACTTAACCCCATTTGCCTTGCAAAAACCTAAAAAAAAAAGAAATAACTGGAAGTTGATTTACTAATCTTGTATTTTTTTTCATCCTATATTATGACATAGTATAGGTATAAATGAAAATAAGGTAAGACTAGGTCTTAGTATCTGTTGGCAACACACATACATATGCATATATACATAAATTATAAATATATAAACAAGCATATATGTATATGTATGTGTAAATAGTTATGTGTGTATATATGTATATGTCTATACATGGGAGACAGGGATTAGGGGGAATAGAGAATTGCCTCCATGCTCCCTACAATCCTCAATGACCACTCATTTTCTTAGGAAAGGGGACCATGCCCGATTTTTTAAAAAAGATACACTGAATAATTTTTCTTATAAACCCAGGTATGCTTTTACTTGGAAGGGCTTCTGCTGGTCCTATGGTTAAAAAAAATATATTGCACAAAGCCTCAGGGCTTGCAAATAAGGCAGCACAGCTGAATCCACTCTTCTTGTTAGATGGGAGAACCTCACCCAAGAAATTCATCTGAAGCTGGTAGTAGAGAGAAGCTGTCACCAAAGCACCCAATTAGAGCAATGCTTAAAAGAATCCAGGGAGCAACCATAGGAGTAGAAGTTAAGAAAGATCCTAGGAAAACCCCATACCCAGTAAACAATGAGTCCAGTAGAGAAAACACATAAAGCAGAGATGATGTTCCCAAAGATTAGTGGGGAAAAGATTCTGTGGGAGTAACATGATGCCATCACCACTTAACATCAGTGATCATGCCAAATTGTAGGCAAGTGTTAACCCTCCAAGTATGTGTCCTGGCCATCTACCCTATATGTATGCCTTTCTATATATTTTCCATTTGTGCATCTCTTCTTCTTACTCGGTGTTTGTGTGTCATTTTTGGAGGAAGTATTTTATTGCTTCTTTTCTTATTCTATTTCATTAAGTTCTTTTACTTAGAACTAAATATGTATTAATTAATAAAGATCAATACATAAGTGGATGCTTTATATACTCACAAGTATAACAAAATCTGGGGAAACAGTATCAGTAGGAGGGAGGGTTGGTATTTGAATTCAGGTATAACATATTTTTTTTAAAACATAAATCACTAGCATAAAAACATATTATGATTACCTCACAATTCTGATAATTCTTCCACCACTGAAGCCAAAGCTGGATCCTAAAATGTTGCTTCCATATGAGGTCAGTGAATTCTAATCAGCTAGTTGCCACTCTGAATTCTGTCATTTAGAGTGGGTGAAAATTCTCCATGGAAACTAAAAGCCGTTTGAACATGATCTACTAGTAAGGGCTTAAACATAAATTCTTCTTGAAAAAAAAATTTTAAATGAATTATAATTGAAGATATTCTCTTTTTAACTGAAGAGAATAGTTCTTTCAACCATTAAAGTGATTACAATGATTTGGCTGTTTGGGCACCTAGATAGAGCTAGCAACCTCAGCTATTGCTTACAGTGATGATAGCCTTATGCAGTTCAGATAGCCAGAAGAGGGATTAATATTTCAAAGTAAATAATAGACCCTGTGACCACCCATTTACAGATCTAAGCCCTCATGAATCAAGTTGAAGGCATCATCTACATGAAGTCTCCGCCCTCATCAACTCTCTGACTTCCACATGAAAAGAAAAATCACTTCCAAAGCCCAGTTAAATTTCTTATTAATAGATTGGTCAGATACAGAGCCAAGATTGGAAGGAAAGTTTATGCTTTGTACATCATGGATCATTTAGGAAGAATAGAGCCCTTAGTGACCGTGTTAAGCACATCACTCATGCTGCAACTTAAAATGCAGTAACTTAAAATGCAGTCTCAGAATTTGTTTGGCCTTCCAGTTGGCACAACAGTCCATAAACACTCCAGCTGGGCAAGGAGGATTCTGAGCCAATCATCATCACCTGAGCTGCCAAATTTGGCCTACGCTTCTCTTTTCATGTCCAGATTTCAAATGTGTGTGCAGTGAAGGGAGAAGATGTGAGCCATGTTCCTGAATGGTGGGCAAGTTGGACCCAGGATTGTGTGTGTGTGTGTGTGTGTGTGTGTGTGTGTGTGTGTGTGTGTGTGTGATGAAAAGAGAGAGAGAGAGAGAGAGACAGAGACAGAGACAGAGACAGAGACAGAGACAGAGACAGAGAAGGGGGAAACGGAGAACGACAAAAAAGAATAAAAGAGATGGGCTTTGAAATGGGGGGGAGATGGCTTAAACTTTGCAGTGCCTGGAAGCAAGACTGGATAGATGATGTGGAGGCCGGGTGTTTACAATATTTCTCACTTCTGAGCAGGGGTGTGAGGCTGTTAGAAATGAAAGGAAACTATAAAAACTGCACAAGCTAAGATAGGAGAGCCACCCTGCCTTCAGTGATCCAGCTGCTGCCTGGCCCCCAGAGCACAAAGACTTTAGCTGAAAGGGAAAAACGGTTTCAGGTTTTCAAGTTACGGTTGTTAGACATGTGAGCTGCTTTTCAGGGGTGTGTCCAGACGGAAAGATAAGCACCTGTTGCTGACAGAAACACAATACACATTGATTGGAGGGCTCCATACAGAAACCAAAAAAGAGCAGAAGGAAATCCAAAATAATAAATGGACCCTTACCAAAGGATTTCAAAAGGGACTTTTAAAGAAAAGATGCATGACCAGGTTACTTGATCTCTAAAAGGGAAAATCAGAAAGAATTGTTTGTGATGGGGTGGGGTGGGGTGGGGTGGGCAGGAGTGGGCTGGAGTCGGGGTCAGAGTGAGGAGAATAGCACTGGTTTGTTCAAAAACAAACTCCCTAAACTCTACTGCTGTGTTCTCGACCAACTCAAAGAATCCCATCTGATTTATCTTCTCCTGAACCCACTGCAGCAGCGATTGAAGTGACTATAATAGCCCAGGAGAAATGTTGGTGCTATTAGTTGGGTGATTGATGGAAGCGCTGCCAAAACAGCAAGGGAATTTGTCAGCGTGTTTTTTGAAGTTTGTAAATGATGACACTGGCAAAGTGTAAACAAACTCAGCTCCGACAGACACAGTCCCAAAGCTGACACTTATATAGACTCATTTAGTGAATTGGTTCAATTAGGAATTAGCAGCTGGAAAAGAAAGAGATAGAGACAGAAACAGAGTCAGAGATAGAGAGACACACACAGCAAGACAGAGACAGAGAAGTAGAGAGGGTGAGTCAAAGGGAGAAAGGAAGAGAAGGGGGAGGAGAGGGAAGGAGAAAGAGAGGAAGGAGTATGGAGAGAGAAAAGACAGAAAGACAGAAATTGCGATGTCTTCCTGGGCCAGGGCAGATGGGGACTAGAGAAACATGGAGATTTAAAGGAAAACAAAAAGGGTGTATTATTGTGTGTCTGAGTACACAAATGCACACATTCATGCAAGTGTTTTTCTTGACCCATTCAAATGGTTTTCCTGTTGGTTGTTTCCAAAGCATAATCTTGAATAAAGGACCTAAAATATTTTGAAATGAAATCAGTCAACCATCATGAGATTGGACAGAAGTGCCAGAAAACCTCCTCCTCCATCATGTTTCTTTTCATGTCCACAGCTAACAACTCCTGTTAATCTTCCATAGCTACTCTCCAAAGAATTGAGATTCTCCTATTCCCAAGGATCTTCTTATAGCAAGCATTGCTCTATTCATCCTTATTTACACAAGTAGATTACCACTTTAGTCAGAGGGTGTTCTATGAAATCCATTTGAACTTCTCTCAAGGATAAGAACTCAGTTTTGACCCTCCATTTTTACATCACAAACCTTTAGCAAGATGATAAATCTCCCACAAAATTGTAAAAATAAGCACTTAGGACAAATGATCTAGACTTCCCAAGAGACCAGCTAACTCAACCCCTCACCTTACAGATAAAAAAAAAAAACTGAGGTTCCTCCAGAGAGAATGAGCTTTCCTACCAAGTTGCAATCACTTATTAGCCAAAGATAAAGAGCAAAGAATTTAGAGTTATCATATCTAGAAGGTCTGAGTTCAAATTCAGATATCAGAAACTTAATAGTTTTGGGACTCTGGGCAAAGCATTTAGCTTTCATCTGCTTCAGTTTCCTCATCTGAAAAATGAGTATAATACTAGCACCTATTTCTATGTTCTATTTAATACTATATGTAAAGTGCTTTGCAAACTTGAAAGTGTTACATTTTATAGTATTTATATAAATTATTATTATTATTATTATCATCATCATCATCATTATTATCATTATTATACATATACCAACTTGTTTTGTAAGTCTCTAGCTATTACAATAAAATATTTTGGTAGGGGGAAAATAGTTTTTTTTTCCTTTAATTCCTCACCCTACTCCAATTTTTAAAAGCTTTGAAAGAAAAAAAAAACATGTCAGAAAGAGGAAAACCCCCAAGTCTATGAGGTATTTTGAATTCTTTTAATTAGAAACTTGTATTTAATGAATTTGAATTTGGTCTAAGTCAAATTCTCCTAAGGGAGAACATAAGACATATATCACCAGAAAATTCCTCATTTGCTCAGGAATAGTTGTGAGTTTGGAAAAAGCAGCAAAAAGACAATATATCTCCCTGAAGAAAAAGTCACACCAAATCAACTACAATACTATTAGGAAAGCAGTCACAGAAGTAAAAAACTCATTTCCAGTGGGAATAAAGAAGACACTCTGCAGAAACCAAATTTGACAGAGTGACCTTCCCTCAAGGCCAGTTTATGAAAGGAAATGGAATTTTCCCAGGGTAAAAGGATCCTGAATCAAGTGTGGTACAGTCCATAGTGTTTGAGTAATCACTGGGTTGGGGAAAGGCAAACGAGGAAAAAAAGAGGCCATGGGCATAAGGAAGCTAAAGCAGGGTCAATTCTTAGACCAAAATCATTTTTTCTAGAAGCAAATGGTAAATATATTTTCAGTAGCTTCAGTTTTATTTTTAAAGTATGACTTTTTAATGAGAAATAATGTGAAAAAGTTGCATGTTTTTTGACAGACTAAGTCAAAATGTTTCTCTCAATTCAAGCATGCATTTTCACAAAGTGAAGGTTGTCATTTTAGGGGAAATTGTCCCACCGTGCACATTGGGGGAGATTTGTTGGCTTCCTCGGTGATGCAGACACCCAGTTAGAGAAAACCTCCTGAATATGCTCTGACTACAATCCCATTCCATAGATGACCTCAGTCCTCCCACATTCTAGGCACACTCTTGAGTACCCAGTTTAGCAGCATACAAGTGAGCAAGAGATTAAAAGAGTTGAACCTGTTGAGACAATGTCTCACCAACCAGTTTGTTCTTATTTTGATGCAGCAGGGACTTTGTTGTTTTTCAGAAAAGGATGTCCAGACAGACTTCTCATTAGACAGTGACTGGCACTGACAGTAACTTAGCCTGTCAAAGATTCCTTCTATGGCAATGAAAAAGAAATGTTCAATTGAAACAAACTGAAAGCACTTCACAATGATTGACAGACAGACTCCTCAATAGAAGAAATAATTATGGTTTGCTAATGCCAGATTGTGTCAGAGATGTGCATTTTCAGGCCATCCGTTTGGTTTATTGAAGGGTGCTCTCAGCATCACAGGAAGTCTTTTGTTACTTCCCAGGCAGTTGTAAAGTTGCTTGTGATGTCCCAGTCATTTCATCAAGCAGCAGCCACCACCATGGCAAACTCCAAAGTTTTTCTCATGTCTCTAATCAAAGTGCCAAGTAAGGTAACCATCCAAAGCTTACAAAACATACACACTTGTCTAAGTAATTGAATTATTTTGCAATTAAATCTACTTTTTGGATACCTTCAAAAGCAAACTTATCAAAAAATTGTTTTATAGAGCTAGGAAAAAATAACAATTCGTCTAGAAGCACAAAAGCTCAAGAATATCAAGAGAATTGATGAAAAAAAGTGAAAGTTGTCTAGCCATACCAGATCTTAAACTGTATCACAAAGTAGTAATTATCAAAACAATCTGGTACTGGCTCGAAACAGTGATGGATCAGTGAAATAGATTAGATACAAATTATGTTACAGTAAATTACCATAGAAATATATCACATGATAAATCCAAAGAGCTGAACTTTTGGGGGAAAAGCTCATTATTTGACAAAAGTTACTGGGAAAACTGGAAAACAGTATGGCAAAAACTAGTTTTTAACCAACATCAAAGGTCAAAATAGGTGCATGATTTACATATAAAGAATAATCCCAAATTAAGAGAATATGGAATATTTTATCTGTCAGATTAATTGATAAGTGAAGAATTTAGGGAAGAACAAAGAAGATATATAGAGATCATTATAAAATGTAAAATAGATAATTTTGATTACATAAAATGTTTTTCAGCAAGCAAAACCAGTGCAATCAAAATCATAAGGAAAGCAGAAAATTTATGGGAAATATCCAAGCCTCATTTCTCAAATATTTAGAGTCCTGAATCCAATTTACTTTGACAAGTTATTCTCCAATTGATTAATGGTCAAAGGAACAGGTGGTTTTCAGACAAAGAAAAATGCTACAAATCACTATTGATTAGAGAAATGCAAATTACAACTCTGAGGTACTACTTCACACCTATAAGATTGAAAAATAGAACAAAAAATGATAAAAGTAGGAGGAGATGTGGTAATCTGGGACTTAAATGTACTGTTGTTGGAGTTGTGAACTGATCCAACCATTCTGGAGAGCAATTAGGAACTATACCCAAAGGGTTATAAAGCTGTAAATAACCTTTGATCCAGTAATTCTATTCCTATATCTCAAAAACATCCAAAAGAGGGAGAAAGGACTATTTGTTGAAAAATATTTATAGCAACTCCTTTTGTGTTGGCTAAGAAAAGGAAAATGAAGGAATGTCCAGCAACTGGGAAATGACTAAACAAGCTGTGATATATGATTATAATGGAACATTATTAGGCTGTAAGAGATAACAAGCAGAATGATTTCAGAAAATCCTGGAAAGGCTTACATGAACTGATGCATAGAGAAGAGAAGAGAACCAGGAAAACATTGTAAACAACAACAGCAATATTGTTCGATTAAGAATTGTGAATGGCTTAGCAATGATCCAAGACAATCCCAAAGAGCAAAGAAAGAACTAATATTGTCTGATTATATAATGAAACTTGCTATTTTTTCACTTTCTTTTGTTCTTTTTATTCATGTCTTATTGTACAAAATGACAAATATAGAAATATCTTACACGACTATCTAGATATAACCTATATTTGATTGCTTACCACTGTAGGGAAGGGCTATGGAAGCAAAGGAGACAGGGATAGAATTTATAATTCAAAATTTTAAAAATGTTAAAAATTGCTTTAACATACAATGTAAAAAATAAAAATACTCTATTAAACATAAAAAGGATCATTTACTTTAGAACTTTGTCTAATCCACATGATCACAATGAGATCCAGAGAAATGATGCTATTTGCTCTAGCTCATTCAGATAGTTAATGGTGAAATCAGAATTGGAATTCAGGTGTCCATGCTGCTAGCTTAATGCTCATCAAACAATCCATCTCCTCTTTTCATCCAATATCACATCATCTGTTCATTTCCCTATCCCAATGGTGAATATGATGATACCATCACATCCTGGCATCCTCTACCAGGCAAGATCCAGTCACAGGATCCTGGGGAAGCACACTGAAATACATATGGCCTCTATTTATATGACAAGGGAACAATGAGGTTGCATAACAATGGATTCAAAAATGTCCCAAGCCATGGTGCTCCTCCTAATGAATTAGTATTTTCATGGTATTCCTAGAATATATGTCTAGAAATTGTCATAACTCTAGGAAGTCTCCTAATTATATAGTTTTGGAATAAAGAGGGTTCATTGCTGGAAAGAAATAGAACATTAGTATGATAAATTTTTCTCAACCCCTTTCCCTTTGTTGTTCCGATACACTTAGACTCATATTGAATAGTTATTTAGGATTCAGGTGATCAATAAGCAATAAGCCTTTACTAAATACTTGGTATATATATATATATATACATATATATATATATATATATGTATATATATATATATATATATATATATATATATATATATATATATATATCAGAACTGTGCTAAAAACTAGGGATACAAGTAGAAGTTCTATACCAGCAAAGAATTTATATTCTAATGACAAAGGTAAGTAAATATGAAAATATATATATAGCATAAATATAAAATTAATAAATACATAGATATCAGAACTAAAAGCAAAGTAGTTTGGGAGAGAGAGCACTAGAAACTGCAGAAAATTAATAAATATTTCATACATTATTTGGTACCTGAGATCTAATTTAAAGAGAGTCTGGATGAGTTACAGATAAGATGTTACAGACTTGGTGAAAGGGTCATGCAAAGGTATGGATGTGTGATATGAAGTGATGAAAATTCTTGGCTTTTTCATGACTCTGGGGAAAGTAACTTGGTCTAAGATGCAAGACACCTTGGTCTTAATAAGAATTTTATAATAATTGACTTTGTTTTCTTGACAAAACACTAAATTGTATTACATAGGGCTTAATTTGTTCATCAGTAAAATAACAAAATTCGATGATATTTAAGATTCTTTCTAGATTTAAAATTCTTTTGTACTCTTATACGTAATCAACTAGTTATCATGTGCTCCCTAAATCAAGTTACATAACTCCTTGATGTTGCCATACAACCATACTAGAGGTCATGAAACCTGACCACATTCATAGATGTGCTCTGTAAACTGATAGAATTAATACCTTACTGTCCTTTCTATAAAGAAATAGGCCCAGAGCAGTAAAATCTAAGTTATCAAAGCAACAGAACATAAGCTTCTTTAGAGCAGAGACTGTTTCATTTTTGGTTTTTTCATCCCCAGCACTTCAAAGAGTGCCCTAGCACATAGTGGAGCAATTAAACCCATTAAAAAGGTGTGTTGAATTGAATTGAAATTAAATTAAATTAAATAACTTGATCATAGAATCTGTAGATGAAAAAAACCTCTATTCAAACTTCATTTTCTCTAAGGATAGAGTCTAAATATATAAGGAGAATTCATAGGGCCAATGAAAGAAAATATACTAAAGGGGAAGAGATGGAAAATCAGTAATGTAGGTATTGGTTCACCTAAGAATAGCTATGCTGGGGTCACATGAAAAAGATCACTAATTCAGTTCAATAATTCAATAACATTTATTAAATTCCTGCAATGTACCAGACTCTATGTTAAGTGTTGGAGATTCAGAAAGAAGTAAAAGAAAATATCTTCCCTCAAGGAACTTACAATCTAATCACATAAACAAATATATGCAAAGCAAGTCATATACAAGATATAAGAAATAATTAAAAAGGAGACAATGGAATTAAGAGAGATTAGTGAAGACTTCCTGTAGAAGAAAAGATTTTGTGAGAACCTAAAAAAAGACAGAAATGTTAATCGAACAGAGAGAGGAGGACATTCCAGGTATATGGGACTATCACAAAAAATGTCCTGAGCTGAAAGGAGTGTCTTGCTCATGGGATAGCCAGGATATCAGTGTCACTGGATTATATGGTAGGGTCTAAGATGCAAGAAGACTAGGAAGGAAGGAAGGAGGGGGCTTCTTTTTGAGAACCTTGAATGTTATGTAGCATTTTTTAGTTTGGGGGGATTGGGAGGGACATGATCACACCTATGATTTATGAAAATTATGTGAGTGACTTAATGGAGAATGAATTAGAGTGGGGAAGAGACCCAGAGGGTTAAGGTTGCAGTCACAAGAACGAGGGTTACCACAGTGGACAATTAAAGGATGGAGAAGCATGAACCAGCAAGGACAGAGTTGACCAGGTCATACCAAAAAGCTAAAAGGCTCTTAAACTTTTCCTGTGTCCTGGACCCCATTTAAAGTCTGGTGGAGTCTATGAACTCTTTTATCAAAGAATAACATTTTTAAAGAATTAAATAAAATACAAGGAATATAAAGGAAAATTATTATCAACAAACATTATCAAAATACACATATTTTAAAATGCTGTATGACATACAGCATTATATCTTCATATTAACCAAACTCATATATTAGATATTTATGTATGTGAATATTCATAGATCACAAATTGAGAACCTCTGCAAAAAGAGAAGCAGTATAAGGCAGTATAAGTTTGTTGAGACAACATCTCCATGTGCTAGTCACATCTCTCATTCAGGCTTGGAGGCCCTACTTGAGGCCCAGGCAACAACAACCAAAAGGAGTGATATGGTATATCAATATGAACATAATGAATATGTAAAGAAGAGAATGCCATTTTCTTTTGATTACTATGATTATAGCTCATATTAGAAGTATAGAATTATAGAGAACTTAGAGTTCAATTAGTCCAAATTCCTTGACTTACAGATAAAACTAAAGCCCAGAGAAGGGAGGCGACTTACCCAAAATCACCAAGGTAATTAGTAGCAAGCTGTTGGAGCACATCTCTTTTCTTAGAACATATAAAATTAGCAAGTTTAAAAGATTACTTCCCTAGTCATTTTAAGAAATGCTTCATGTTTTAAAAACCCAAGCTAAACTGAGACTTAAATACAAAATAGCTTCAGAACTCTAGACTTCAAAACAAGGGAAGCACTCTTACTGCCTAGCAGCAATGCCTTCCCCATCCACTAATGCTCAGAAGATGTATGCCTTTCAACATTTCCTTTTACTGGAATTTGTGATTTCATTATAGCTACTAGCAATAAGAATAGAACAAGTTCTCTGATGCTATATGGTTAGAAAATGGAACACAAAGTGACTGGTTCTTCTGAAAGAGTTAAGAGAAGTTCAAAGGGTAATTTAAAAGTTCTCAGAGAAATAAAAGTAATATCTTCCTGAGGGAGGAATGGCCAATAAACTCCATCTCTGGGGAATATAAAATTAGAAAAGTTCCAACAGAAATGATTTAAGGTAGACAGCATGAGATTTCCAGAATTGCCAAAATATTGAAGTGAGTTACTCAGGAATCGTTTTACCTTTTAAGGACAATACTGAGGGAGTCTCAATGTCTCCTTAGAAGCTTTCTTCCTGTGATCTCTTCTAGTTTAGTGCAAATATGACATACAGCATTATATCTTCATATTAACCAGACTCATATATTAGTTAATCAATCAGGATTTATTGCATTCCAAGTAAGTTCAGGAACAAGTTTAACAAACATTACAAAGTATCAGAAATTGTCCCCATTATCCAGGAACATAGCAAGAGAATATTAGTTGGCAAAAGAATACTAATATATATACAATATACAAATATACAAAATAATATTAAGTTCTAAATCATGTATTTTATAACTTATAAGTGCTATAGAAATCATTATATTTTCCTTTTCCCATATTTTGTATTTAATACTTTGTGTTTCTTATTTATTCTCTTTATATTTCATCTTTTCTTTTTTCTTTTATGTTTATTTTCTCTTTATATTTATTCTGCATAGATATTTTTTCATGTGAATATACATTTTATATAAAGTACTTCTCTGCAAGAGTCATGCTATTTGAGTTCTCCAAAATCAAATGATCCCAGCATTAATCTGAAAAACTGAGGCACAAATTCAGTGGAATCATTCCTGTAGGCAGCCTCAAGAATGTTTTGTGGGGTTCAATCCCCAGTATATAAATAATAGTCATTTTCTAAGAACTAAGATTTTGGGAGTCACTGAAGAGCCAAACTGACAAACCTTCCCTAATTTTCACTGGCAATAGTTAACTTCTTATATAATTAAAAAGAAACTTATTTATTCTCATACACTGACATTCCTCCTTGATCTATGAGCTTCAATGTTAGTACAAAGCAGAGATTAATACATCCAAGGTAAAATTGTAGGACTTTAAATCTAGAAAGAAATTTAGAGATCATCTAGGTCAGTGGTGGCAAATATGTGTGTCAAGTTGTCCAACCAAATTAAAATGCTAATGGGAAATATTTTACAAAATAAAAATTATAATAGAACATGGATAATATTAATATGTGATTTTTAAAACAATATTCTGTGGAAGACATCATTATGTATAGTTTTGTGACCCGATTTATATCTGGGTGTGACTACTAATCTAATCTAACTCCTGTTTTCCAGATCCAGAACAATTTTTACTCCAAATCTTTTCTCATTACTTCCATAATATCCTTCACAGAAAACAGAAGAATACAAATAAACAAGAAAAAAGGTTACCTATCTCAAATGAGATCATGTTAGGGGATCACATTTGTGAAAACCTAGGCAAGTCTTTCAGATATTCATCAAAGTGAAGTAAGAAGTTTGGGAGTTTGTTCCCATTGTCCCTTTCTGCTGATATCTGAGGCAAGAGAAATTTGGTATCTGAGAGAGTTGAATCAAATGTGCATTAGAGATGAAGAAAACAGAACCAACAGTTGTTGATAATACATTTCTACTAATCCCCACACTGTAATTAATATAAGCTTGGACAAAACCAAAATACATAGACTTGAGACTTCTTATACAGAAATATTTCTCATGCAAATTGATTTGATATAGGACCATAGCCTAATTAGGACTTCA
Organism: Macrotis lagotis; assembly: GCF_037893015.1. Lineage (NCBI taxonomy): Eukaryota > Metazoa > Chordata > Mammalia > Peramelemorphia > Peramelidae > Macrotis > Macrotis lagotis. Next base: position 638,569,687 of record NC_133658.1, read on the forward strand.
AGGGTCATCTAGTCCAACCACCTCATCTTATTTAAAAAAAAAAAAACTGAGGCCCAGAGTGAGTGATTTTCTTGAGGCTGTAAGCAATAGAGCCAGAATTTGAACTGAGATCCTCCTATTTCAAATCCACCTTTTTTCTTAGATTCAGTAAAGTTTGGCAAAATCTGTTCCCAATCCAAACTCATCTTATTGCCCACAGATTGGGCTTCCTCACTGAAAGAACTTTCAAGTGACAGAGCAAGGAATAGAGTCCAAACTCCATAATTAAAAGTCAAGACACAAGCGAATTTAGTCACTTAAAAATATAAAGTAATTTCAAATTTTTGAGGAACTATGTAAATCAGTTACTATTAACAATAACAATAGAAATAATATTAAAGATCCTGCCAAAGATGAAAGTCAAATAGTTCTTTATAGTTTAACTGCTTTTTCCATTTAATCTAGCCTAAGGTAATTATATTACAATTTGGAGTTTGAAGAATTGTGTAAGCGCATTAGGATTCAGAAAGGCTATAGAGAGGGATGGCCTCTCATCACATTTACCTTTCAAATGCTAGGGCAGAGTACCAGAACAGTTGCCTTATCATATATGTAGTCTGGTTGAATTTAAATGCCCTAATCTTTGATCAGACTACCTTCTGGGTAGCCTGCTCTTAAGGAGAGGAATCAAACACAGCTATAACATATGAAACAAAAGGCAGGACTAGATATAGATACAATATGATGGCCACCTCAAAGGCTGCATCTGGAATGAAGAAAATCTGAATTCAAATATGTTATTAGCTAATGATGTGTTATTAGCCCTTGTCTGCCTCAATTTCCTCAACTGTAAAGAACCTACCTCCTTGGATTCCTGTGATCCTCAAATTTGATTATATTTGTAATGTGATTATATTTGTAATTTATAATTTGATATTTGCTTGGCATTGAGCCCAGACAATAGTAAGTACTTAATAAATATTTGTTCTCTTCTACCTCCTAATATGTGAGCCCATGGAATATTTCAATGTTTCCATCCTTGCCTCATTTGTACTTCTCCATTGGCCTTTGGATGAATTTCAACTTTTTTGAGCATGACACAGTAAACAGGGTACTGGACTAGAAGTCAAGATAACCCAGGTTTAAATTTTGCTTCATACATTCAAGTAAGTGTCACTGTCTTGCTTTTGAGACCTAAGGCAAGTCATTTAACTTTTCTAGGTCTCAATTTTTTCAAAAATAAAACAAGTTGGATTCAGTAGTCCCTAGGGTCCCTTTTAACTCTATATTTATGTCCCTATGAGACTAATATCCATACAACATCTTTAGAAAAAATTACTATTAAAAGTCTCAAAAGTCAAAGACAGAAAGAAAGCTTTACTATATATCAAAATATTCATTGCAGTACTCTTTGTAACCACAGAACTGGAAGAAAAAATAAATGTCCATTATTTGGGAAATGGGTATGTAATTGTGGCATATAAATATAATGGTAAACTACTGAAGAATAGAAACAACTGACTGAAAAATATTGATGTATGGTGAAGTAACTCAACCAGGAAAATAATACAGGCAACTATAACAATATAAATAGAAAAACAAAACAAAAAATCCTGATAGTTTTGTACTAAAATGATCAAAATTGCTTTGAAGAAAAGATTGTGGAAGCCCCTCTCTTCTTCATAGAAGTCAGAGTCTTTAGATGTGGAAAACGCCTTCATTACAAGGGATGGGAACAGATATATTAGAAATTGAAGGTAATAAAAACCGAGGTCAATTTGTGAAATTTGTTAAAATATAGAATAAAAACCGAGGTCAATTTGTTAAATTTGTTAAAATATAGAATAAAAACCGAGGTCAATTTGTTAAATTTGTTAAAATATAGGTCTTTCTTTGAGAGTCTACATGAAAAACATACCTGGCCAAACCATAGGAATACATACTGGCCAGAAAATGCCCTAACCAGCACAATAGGATTATAGATTGAGAACTTAGATGTCTTTTGAGTCTAACTTTCTTATTTTATAGGTGAGGAAACTGAAGCTGAGAAGTTAACTGACTTGCCTAAGATCACAAAGATACTAGGTATCTGAAGCATGTGATTCCAAATCTGTCTGATTGCATGTCTAGGGCTCTATTCACTATACCACACTGTCTCCTAAATCTTTTCACAAAATCTTCCAAGACCTTAATTTCAGAGTGGACCAGAGATTAAGATACTGTGGCCAATGAGTAAATCAGATCATAGATTTCAAAAGTTCACCTCAAAGAGTTGACATAGAACCTATTGTCAGTGAGAAAAATGAGCAAGAAAAGTTAAAATGACTTACTCAAGATAAGTCAAGCAATGATAAAGCCAATGCTCTATTAAACCCAGGTACTCAGACTCTATTCAGTATTCTTTCTGACAACAAACTGGGTTTTTTTTTTTTTTTTGGTTGTTGTTCCTTTTGCTTTTCTTTCCTGAAAGACTTCCTCTAATTTCTAAACTTCTATCTTTAGATATAAAACTGATTTGCCAATCCCTACTCTAATGCATTAATCTTGCTTTTACCATTCTAGGGGCCCTCTTACTAGTTATTTTCTGTTTCTAGAAAAATAGATGTCAGGGCTAGATTACTATAGAGGTCGATGACTAGGTTTCCAATGACCAAGTCATCTTGCCTATTTCCAGTGGAGGGAGACAGTATAGGAAAGCCTCTAAGACAAAAAACCATCGAGCAGCCTGGAATCATGGGAATGTTCCTGCTCACACTTAGTGGAAGTTATCCACCCAGGGAAGAAAGCTAATCTGCTTTGTCAGTCTAGGGTGCCACCTCCTCCTTTTCTCCCACAACTTTCTCCGGCTCTCATTTTAAATCAGTCTTTTATTCTTGCAGATACCTTTAGTTCAAGGAAGACAATCTGGGAAACTCCAGTTTCAGCAAGCTATGCATATTAGGAGAACAAATTCTCCCTCCCTCCTTTTCTCTCTTGCAAAATGCTCCCTGCTTAAATTGCAAACCTTGGAGCCAACACGTCTGGCTGTAGCTGCCTCATCATTCATAACCTTGTTATGCAAATAAAGCAAAGATAAATTACAAATTTTAATTGAGCCGAAATCAAACCAAAGCATCCCCCTACAAAAAAAAAATGTCAACCCTACCACCCAACTTAGGCTTATAAATGATACCAGATTCCATTTCATTTCTGATTCAAGCTGGTTTTCAGTTTTTTTAAACATTTTGGCTAACTAAATAAAAGGACAATAATAAATATACTGATCAAGATTTTCAACTTGCATGCATTAAATGCTGTGTTTCATGTTGAATATGTAGCTGCACATACCTGGTCACAGATGCTTGTGATATAAGAGCAATCCATTGTGAAGGGGGGAGGGGACTGGCACAGATATATTAACATACATCTATGAAAAGACAAGAAAAACAAATCTTAAACAACTGAAAGGATATCTTACAGAAACCTTATTTATATTACTGCTGGAGGCCTGAGCAGTATCACCTCGGCTATTTCAGAGTTTGACACCTCCTTACAGAAAGTCGTGCTGTTCAACCCTCTTAATCTTTCCCCAAGCCTCCATGAAATGTAAATATTTATGACTCACATGAGGTATTCGCCTTGTGCTGTTCAATATTATTCTCCCAATTCACCCTGAGTTTTTCTGAAGGTGGTTAGTAACAGCCTCCTTCTCCTTAGAAAGCATGACTCCTTCAAGTCTCAGTAAAATCTTGAAAGGGTAAGTGAGGTCCAAGACTCACCTGACCTCACTATATTCAACTTACCTCTGAGACAGAAAAGAATGATCAGTCCTGAAACAAAGATTTTCCTGAATTTTTCCTGTAGGAAAAGGATTGCAGAAAATATTTAGATCACTCAGAATTTTAGAGCTGGAAGAAACTAGACCTGTCTTCTTTCACCTTGTCAATCTAATGTTTATAAGTGCATAAAATAAAATACATAGGACCACAAAGTAAAAGAAATTATTCAGAGTACAGTTATCCAAATAAGTTCTTTGGATCACAGGTTAAGACTCCTAACCTAGGACAGCATTCATTTCTTTCAGGTGAAAAAATGGAATCCCTCCCTAGATATACGCACTGTCACCCAATGAGTTAGTAACACTTGCCCAGCTTAGAACCTGGCCTTCTGACCCTGCCTCAGTGTTCTTTGCCTACCACACTGGTGCCCTTGTTACTAACATAGGGCAAAGTAATTTGTGAAAGAGGGGTACAGGCAGAGTCTAGAACTTCCTTTTGTTGTAATTTGAGAATTAAAAACTTCTGTATCTGCCCTTAAAACATTTCCTCATAAGTTTTACCATTGTGGCTTTGAGTAAAGGTATTATGTCCTTAAAGACATTGTTTGAATTCAAATACTTACCAGACACAATATATTGATACGTGATCATTCCTATTAACCTGTTTATTCATTTGATTCATAGAAAGTAAAGAGTCTGGTCAGGCAGATTGCCTTAGATGAGACACAGCTGTGGAGGAGTCTGGGGCAGTTAGAGTGAAGCAAGAATGGACTAAACAACTGAGAATAGGTGACTCTTAGCAAAAGAAGAATAGGAAGAAGCAAAAGAAAAACCTCCCCTACTTCATAATTCTGCCTGGAGCCCTTCCTGCTTGAGCTGGCCAAGGAATAAGCAGACATTGACTTGATTATCTTGGAGGATCTAGGTTCATCACCCAGTGAGGGCTCACAAGACATTTCCTAGAATTGTCAAGGTTGTCCTCTCATGTTGAATTGAGGAAACAGTCCTAAAGGAAGAAACAGTCTCTCACTACTCCCATTCCCTATCAATGACTCCTTTAAATTGGCTCCTTGAAGTGTTCTTTTAATCAATCAAGAAGCATTTTAAGCATTTAATATGGCAGGCACTGTGCTTTAGAGATATTAATGGGAGGCATTAATAATTTAGTTATTAGGGACTAAATTCCCTTACCTATCAGCAGCACTATGGTCAAAAAAGACATTACAGAAAAAAAGGGAAGGGAACTACTAAAGTATACAGCATCCAAATCTTCCAAGTGACTATCTCACATTAATTAGTTATGTGATCTCGACATAGACAATCCCTTTAAAGTAGCAGATAACATCCCGCAAGTTTCATGGTTTTCAAAAGCAATGTGGAAAAGAAGGGGAGAAGCAAAGTCCCTCTGAGATAGTTAAAGAAGCAATAAGTGTCGCTTTACACAAATGAATATGATTCATCACTTTTTCCTGGAAATTGTCATTTTTTGGTAACAAAGAAAATCATTAATCAAAGAATGAAATAAATTTTGGGGCCAGCAGGAAGGTAAATTACTGTCTAATATCTGTCAGTCTCCCAAACTAACTACAAGATGCACATAAAATTAAGTTAGAGATTCAGTTCTTCTATATTCTTTTAGAGGATTGTCCTATTGGAGTTAATAGGTTCCATTGCCACAAACTGCAGCCCTGATACAGACTAGCCATTTCATAAAATGTGGCATAAGGGAAGAGAAAGGTATAATACAGAGTGAGTGGACTTGCAAAAGAAAAACTTTATGGTGCAACTATGGAGTTAGGGGTTCAATTCAGTGGATTATAGGTCAGTTGCATTGTCTTCAGATAACATGAATGTGTTAAAATAAATCATTTCTCTATAATCTCTATCTTCCCTACCATTGGATCTAGAGAGTATTTACTTTTGTGAGATACCAAAGGATCAAAATCTCTAGATTATTATGAACACCATAAAAACTCAGGATAAAGCTTGTTTTTTAAATTAAAAAAACTTTTGTCTGTTGTCATAAACTCTCGTTGCCATTTATTAGACTGTATAGCCTCTCTTTTCTTTAAGAAAAATCATTTTAGAGCAAATATTTTGTAGTTAGTAAATAGCAATAACTTTATATTATAATGGGACAAAAATTGTTCAATATCCTTTCTCCAGTGTTTCTCACAAAGAAATAACCAGGAGATTTCCAAGTTGGCATCTTGCCTAGTGAACCAAATGATTCTTTAGGCAAGTTATAATATTTCATTACAGGGACAGAGGGGAAACATTAACCCTTCTAGGGTGTTTGGAGGACACTGAGTAAATTGCTTTACTATTGCAATGGCCTAGGTAATTTTAGTGGTCTATTAGTTGTACACATGTTGTTTCTATATTCCAAAGTATACATAAACTGAGAATCAATTGACAAGCACAGGTTGTTAACAAACCTTAGCAAACATAAAAGATGTGGGGATTTTTTAAACAGAAAATTTATTTTACACATAATACAAAAAAATTCTGATTCAATTCCATTGGCATTAAAATATAGAACCATGAGATGATGATAAGGATGGTGGTGGTGGTGGTGGTAGTGGTAGTGGTGATGAGAGATGAAAGATATAAAAAGACCAACAAAGAGAGAGAGAGAGAGAGAGAGAGAGAGAGAGAGAGAGAGAGAGAGAGAGAGAGAGATGATTCATATATAATGGATTTAACATATGTACTGATTTTAAAATATCAAGAGAATTTTTGAATGACTCTCATAGGAATTACTGCCAAAAGCAAAAAATATGAGCACTTTGTGAAAATATTAACTCTGTGGTTCTTAGTAATATGTGCCCCCTGTTCTGCCATTTAGCAAAGTGAATGTTGTCTTTTTATCAATTACTTGGATCATCATGGCCAAATAATTTATCTCTACATGGTACAGTGGCCACATCACTGAGTCTGGGGTCAGTAAGACAAGTTCAAACCCGATCTCAGTCATTTTCTAGTTGGGTGACACAGGACAACTCACTTACCCTTTGTCTGTATGTGGGAATATGTTCATGAGAATGCATATCTATATCTGTGGATCATTCCTAGCAATGGATATTGAATTTTATCCTGTCCACTGGAATAAGACTAGTTAGAAAACCCAGCTTCTATTTTGCCATTCCCTCAGTTTGACCTTGAATAAGACACTTAATCTCTCAGACCCATGGTTTCTTCTTCTGTAAAATGGGGATGCTACATTAGATAACCTCTAATCTCCCTTTTGACCTAATATTCTGTGATTCCATATTTCTTGGATCCAACTCCAATTTTCTTTCTAAATCTTCCTAGCAATCCCTACACTTTCTAGAGATTATAATTCATTTTCTATAGAACAAAGAATCAGAAAGTAGAGGAAACAAACAACTCCCTGTTGCTAAGTGACTAAATCACTTTCCACACTAGTGTGGAACTTTTCCATTCTGTGGATCATTATGATAAAAGCAGGCCATGTTTCAGCATTCTTTAACAAATTTGAAGGTCCCCTTTCAAAATCTTAGGTCCTTGAGTGGCCATCATTTTCCATATTGTGAATTAGTATGAAATTTTTCCTTTGAAAAATTGAGATGATGAGACCACAATTACTATTTTAGCAACCTGGCAGTGTTCTCTGATAAGAACACTGCATGACCAATGAAATTACAATGATTTACATGTTTCCTTTCATACAAAAAGGCATTAAGTTGTTAAGCATATCATAAAAGTTGAGTGCATAGTCATTCTTCCCAAACTCATTAAAATCAGCAGAGACTAAACTTCCCACTCTCCACCCCCTACATACACATAAAAACTAAACCTTTATGACTGTTTGGGGCTGATATGAAGCAATTTCTACTGCCCTTGATGTTGTTGGCTATTTCTTGGACAGACACACACAGTGAAATTATAACTATAAGAGAGCAGCAACTTTTGGGCCTCCCAGGGGATCTGGGACTTTGGAATTCTAAACTCTAGGATTGAGCCAAAAGTATAGCAACAGTAATGTTAGAAAAAAATCAAAAGAAACCATGTGTATGCTGTCGTCTGTTCCTACATGAGAATTAAAAGAACCCTGTACGAGAAGTTCTATTGGGAGAGTTACAACAGACCTGTCCTCAAGTTGCTTTGTTTTGGAATAGAAGAAATTTGGAAATAATTATAGTGACAAAGTCAACTTCCCTTGGACATGATCACTGGCACTGTCAGGAAATTTGATGCCACCTAGAACTCTGCCAAGAGCTGTTGGCTAGACCCTATGCAACTAAAAAAAAAGATTCTTTATCATCATGTGCATTCCTCACTATCCCAAATCCCACAATGACTGACAATTATTTTACAATTGACAAGACTTTCATTGCAGTGTGTTGGAAAGGACACATTTTCATATCTTAGGTCCCTTTCTAAGTGCTTGGGAGTCCTGCCAGACACAAGACTCCAGTCATTCAAGACAGGAAGATGGTAATAAGAAATGGAATATAAAGATAGATGTCTACTATTTTGTTTTATACAACAATGACTACTTATGGATGGGTAATAGAAAATGGCTTTGTCTTTTAATGCTATTAATTATAAATTGGGGAAACCAGGAAATAGATCAATTAGAGAACAAATAGCCCAGCCATAAGAAGTACTTCATTATTTCCTTAAGAAAGTTGTGGCAAATTAAAAAATATCGATGAACCTAGATAGAAAGGATCTAAATAATAAAAGATTATTTTATTGGGAAATATCCCCTCCAGTCTTTTAAATAATAAAATATTTGTCAATACTTCCCTCAGTACAACTGTTTTTTTGTACCAAAACATTTCAAGTGCCAAATGTTTTCTTTTGTAACTTTGTTAACCACTCAGGTTATTCTCTGTGGTGACATTTGCCATTGCTGCTTTCATAGCAATGTAGATATACTGTGTTTCTTTTCCATTTGGGTTATATTTAACACTCCAACCTGTAATATCACTCTGAATTTCATTATATTGGATCACATGTTTTTAAAGCTTTGAAAAATCCTTTTTCTTTTATAAGTTCAGCTTCCTCTGTTTTCTTCCTTTCCTCCTTCTCTCTCTCTCTCTCTCTCTCTCTCTCTCTCTCTCTCTCTCTCTCTCTCTCTCTCTCTCTCTCTCTCTCTCTCACCTGAATTATCTCAAAGGGAGAAATCTATTTTTCTGTTTCTCTTCATTTTTCCCTCTCTGTCTCTCTCTTCCCTCCTTCCTTCCAAGCTCTTTTCTTTCCTTCCTTTCTCTGTCCCTTCTCTCTCACTTTCTTTTCCCACCTCCTTCTCCCTCTTCTCTCCCTTTGTCTTTCCACAATTAGAAATCTGCTCTTTTAGATTTGCAAACTATGGTCAGGAATAGTACTTTCAAACAGTTCGGCAAGTAGTTCAAGATACTGCTGACTCTAGTATTGTAAATAATTTATGCTGCATGAAAAGTTTAATAACATCATCAAACTCAAATGCAATGTGAGTTCTGATTTGTAATATGCTGTGCCTTGACTTTTTAAAAGTATAATAATTTTGGCATTTGAAAGATAAAGTCATCACTTCAAGAATTATTTCAGTTAACACTGGCCCAAGTTTGACTGTCCCCAGGAGATGAAAACTAAACACTGTGTTAGAGGGAGGAAAATCCCTTTGAAGGGACAGTACAAATAATTCCTCACAATATAAACATAGAAATTGGTCAGAAGCAATTATTTCCACCCCTACCTATTCAAGAAATACCTCTGGTCCTCGAGGTGACAACCAGGAATTTCAAGCTGTCCTTCAATCAGAGTTACATTAAAAGGAACCCAAATTGCTTAATAATTAGCTGTGGGATGATTAACCACCACCAAACAGAAAGTGCATTTTGACTGATGTGGGGAAATAGATCTAATAAAATAGTCATTTCAGAGGAAGAAAAGGATCATGCTGCATTTGTCTAATTGCTCAGGAACTTAACTATTTGCCTTTTCCCATACATTCATTTAAACTCCCTCCCCCTTGTGGGAATTTAATTTTTTCAATCAAAGTAAAACACTTTCTGAAAATCTTACAAGTTTGCCATCCTTGGGATCCATTTTCCCTGAGACAAGTGCATTGATGTTCCATTAATGTCAGTAGAAATCTTGTACCTGACGCCAATGGAGAAAAAGGCCTTGGTAATTATATCAACTTTTCTTAAATGCCTGTTACAGAACAAGGGGAAAGAGAATGGTTTGAATAAAAGAGGTAGGACTATTCCCAGCCCTGCCACCTCTTCAGAAGATGCTCTACAATAATTTAATTTCTTTCTGCCTCCATTTATCCAAGCTAAGAATAGCTGAAAGGGTGAGAGAGATTTTGAAAGGGATAAGTAGGTGGTATATGGGAGCATATGTGTTGGTCATTGAGTGGATATAGGTACATTATTGACAATAAAACATTAGTAACAGTAGATAACTTCTCATTTCAAATCTTTGTGCTTTAAACTTCAGTGATCCCATATAATTTCTCTGATAAAATACAAATCCTTAGTTCAATTCAGGCTTGCTCCAGTATACTTTCCCAGCTCTTTGTCACATTGTTGTTTGTCCTTCATTTTTGAAGAGAACTAATGATGTCTTGACTTACACATGAATTAAATTTAATTGATACAGTTTTTACAAAATCAGCCTCACTCTGTCTTCCAGCCATCAAATTTCAGTAGGAGGACAAAAGTCAGCATAAGTAGCAATTACCAGTGGATGACCTTGATGTCTTCTATGTCTGACCAATATCTAAGTGCTCATCAATGCCTGCTTCAAGCACCTTCATGACCACTAGAACTTTACTCAGTTCACTTGAAGAATTATTCACATTCTTGAGATAGATTATCATCCCCCCCCCACCCTGGCCTCTTTCTGATTTAGTCTATCTACTGAGATGATTTTACTAGGATGAGGCTACAGAACTGGGTGACAGGTGGACATCAAAGTTGGTTGAGCAATCCTGAAAAGCTCTCAGCAAGCCCTCACACCAGAGATGTTAGTCCTCCCTGGATACTCCATATACTCCTTTTTCATATTACTTTTTCACATGGAATATACCTTTACAATTAGAAACAACTCTCTGCTTTTGAGTTAGATAATATATAAACTCCATTTGTCCAGATAACACAACAGAGAAATTCAGTATTTCTGCTATTTCTAGAGTCAGCTGAGAATGGAGAGAGGCCTTTGGGCCCTTTCCACTATGCAATTCTGACTATCATTTTAGTCCTTTTATTGTGAAAAAGTAGACCAAATAACTGCCTCAAAAAAAATCATTGGTTGTTTCAGATAGATTACTACCTCCAAACTAAAACAGTGAAGCACTGAATGATTTCTTCAAGGACTCCTTTAAATCAGTGATAAGCTTGAAGATAGAACACAGGCATCATAACTTCTATTATATGAAACTCTCTGTGCACAGGAAGTTATTAACCAAATGAAGTTTTAAAAATCACATTGAAAGGATATATGTCTATATTATGTTGACCAAACTATGGTAACTTAAAACTTTCAACCAGTCTTAGTATCACTATTTCCTTTTCCCCTTACTTTTGCTGTATCCTCACCTTTGATGCTCATGGCAAGTGAATAAGTGATAGGAGGTAATACAGTGCTTGGCACATGGCTGGCACTAAATGTGTTAGTAACTCATTGATTGTATAATAAGGAAAAAGTCAAGAAATCATAGCTATCTATAGAAGCAATATCACTCTACTTTGGTGTATGAAAATTATAGTAGAAATATATCATTTCATCTTCTTGAATTATTCATCTATTTGTAGAAGATATTATGTTGGATAATTCACTAGACTGATCTAGTTATTAGAGCACAAATCAGAGATACCAGCTGATTCTATGAATACAACTTCATTTAATCTTTCTGATGCTCTTCACTTGGTCTAAGTGACTGATCCAAATCTTAGAAAGAACACCAGACAATTATTATTGATGTTCCTAGTTAGTACAGACCAGCTAAGGGTTCAGTCCTGGTCTGTTTGAGCCATATTCATAAAGACACAGGTTGCAACAATTTCTCTTCTATCATCAACATAAATAATCTCCCACTTTGTTTCTATAAGTGTTCCTTAAACTTCAGGATTCTCCATAATGATGAAGGCCACACACACACACACACACACACACACACACACACACACACAACTATTTGGAGTTCTGGATTATAAGTACACAATAGTAGCTCAAGGAATGCTGTCATTTTCTTAAGAGAAAGTTGAATAATCATTTTTGAGAATTTCATAAAAGATATAGTTATTCAAATCCTGATGGAATTTGAGGGCTTCTGATACTTCTTCCAACTCTGAGATTCTGTGATTATATAAATTTACATAATTGTTTAATCAGTGGTAGTAAACGGAAAAAAAACTAACATTAACCAAAATCCTCCTCTCTCTGGAATTCATCTCCAGATCTCAAGCATGGAATAAACAGTCTAGAGCTCTTTTTTTTACTCCTCTCCCTGCCCTGCCCTATAGATAAATACCATTAGACATAAATATGGATATATGTGATGTAAAACCATTTTATAACATACTTCTATTTATCATTTCTTTCTCTGGATACAGATAGCATCTTCATATGTCCTTTGTAATTAATTTGGTTATTTGTAATATAAAAAATAATTTAGCCACTCAAAATGGTTCTTAAAAAATGTTATAACATTCTCTTGGTTCTACTTGTTTTGCTTTTCATTATTTTCTGCAAATCTATTCATGTTTTTCTAAGGCCAACAACCTCATCATTTCTTAAAGCACAATAGTATTCCATCACACTTATATACCATAATTTGTTAAATCATTCCTCAATTAATGGACATTCCCACAATTTCCAGTTGTTACCACAAAGAGAGCAGCTATAAATATTTTGAACATGTAGGTTCTTTTCCTTTTCCCTAATCATCTTGGGGAACAGGTCTACAGTGCTATTGTTGGTCAAAGGGTATGTGCAGTTTAATAATTCTTTGGGCATAATTAATAATTAGATTATTCTTCAAAATTGTGCATCAGTTTGCAGTTCTACCAACAGAGGATTGGTGTCCACATTTTTTCACATTCCCTACAACATTTAGTTTTTCCTTCAATTATTTTAGCCAATATAATAGGTATAAAATCAAGGCTGTTTTAATTTGTATTTCTCTAATCAGTAATGATTTAAGAGTATTTTAATATGATTATAAATTATTTTGATTTCTTTATTGCAAAACTGCCTATTCAAATCCTTTGACCACTTAATGATTGATGATACCTATTATAGATTTGACAATATTCTTTATATGAGTTATGAAGCCTTTATCTGAGAAGGTCTTTTAAAAAATTCCTTCCAATCTTAGCTACATTTGTTTTATTTGTACAAAACCTTTTTAATTCATGTAGCTGAAATTATTCATTTTACATCTCATATTGCTAAAGGTCTAACTCTCATATGTAGACCATGGCCACTTTTAAAAAACAAACTAATCCAGATGCTAATTTCTAGATTCTTACTGTAATTGGAGGACACTTACTGGGCACAGTTATTTTATATGCATTCACTAGCCTCCCTAAGGAGTTCACAAACTCCTTAGAGGTGTAAGACAAGATCACTTGGTACAAAGAAAAAAGTATTGGCTCTAGGTCTATAGAACCTATTTTCAATTCTCACTTCTGAGAACCAGGAAAGAAAGGAAGTGAGAATGAGTACCAGTCATGAGAGACAGTCAGTAAAAATGCTCTTACTATGGGAATAATGGTTGAGTGCAAGAAATTCAGTGACACTGAATCTCAGAATATATAAAGGCAAGTCAGGGTAAGAAAACTGGAATGGTAAAAAGTGGTCAAGTTATAAAGGGTCTTAAAATCCAAATAGAAGATTTTATGTTTGAACCTGGAGGCAATAAAGACTTACTGAAGTTTATTGAATATAAGAGTCATATGGTCAGACCTGAATTTTAATAATAATAGGAGCAGATAATAGACTGGAATAGATAAAGATATGAATCAGTAAAACCAACCAGGTCCAGAATGACTCAACAAATCACCATATATATTAATATAATGGGATATTACTGTGCTATAAGAAAGATAGAATGGATTTCAAAGAATACTCAGGAGCATATGAACTAATATAGAGTAAACAAAACTATAGTATTTTTGTTAAAGTTTCATTGGTGTACTTAATTTTTAGATTACAAGCATTTACAGATTACTCCTATTTCATATAACAAAGAGAAACACTATAACAAAAAGAATTTTTTCTTTCCCTTCTATACCACATTCCATTGAAAAAAAGAAAAAATATGATAATATCAGTCAAAACTCAACCTAAACAAATTTATGATATACACATGCATATATGTCTCCATTTTATCTTTAATATACAACCTGTTTTATCATCAGTTTTCTGAATTGTGGTTAGTCATTGTAGCCTGGTTTATTATTCTTTTCAAAGTCTATTCTTCAGTGTTACTCTTGCATAAATTGTTCATTCTTTATTAGTTTACAAAAGTTCTCAAAATGTTCATTTTTATAATATAGATTTGAGTTTAATTTGTCCTTTGCTCTATTTGTTTTACTTTGCATTAGTTCATTTAAGTCTTTCATCATCTCTTTGAAATTATCTGTTTCCTCCTTTCTTAGAGCAAAATAGTTCTCTGTTGCATTCATATATCATAACTTAAGCCATCCCTCAACTGGTAAATACTCCATAGTGTTCAACTTTTTACCACCACACAAAGAACAGTAATAAATATTTTGTATATAAAGAAATTTTCCCTCTTTCTTTGATCTCTTTTCAGTGTGACTTTCACACAGTGAAAGCACACAGTGATACAGCTGTGTCAAAGGACACCCAACAATTTATAAACTTCTTGTACATAATTCCAAATTGCTTTTCAGAATGGTTGAACTCATTCACATGTCCACCAACAGTTTATTGACATTTTTATTTTCCAAAAACCCTTCCAATATGTCGTTTTCCTTTTTCTGAAGGACAAAAGCAACTCAATGAAGAAAACAACTTTGAACAACTTAAGAAGTCTTTTCAATATATGTATATAAAATCAAGTAGCATAATGCAGATTCAGATTTGATAATACAATCCTGTTGGGTTGTTTGGTGATTACCAAAATGCTACTTTTTGGGGTTTTAGTTCAGAAGAAAATATAAAATTAAAGAAAAAAGAAAAAACTTTTTAAAGTAGAAAACACCCTGGTCTTGAAGTCAAAGGCCCTAGGTTCAAATGCTACATCTCCCATTTGCTACCACTGTAAACAAAGTCACTAATGTTCTCATGTCTAAAATGAGATTAGACCAAATAACTTCTAAAGACCCTTTGTGTTTTAAATCTATGACTTGGGGTTTATATTATCAATGTAATTAATAAAAATAAGGAACTGAATTAACTAGCAATTGGGATTTCTGGGAGTTTATATATATATATATATATCCATGTGGGTAAAAATTCCTCAAATAAATAAAAAATAACCGAAGTAATTCTCTGGTCTGGCAATACTTAAATGAAATTCATAAAGGGGGTTTAAATAAAAGAGAACAACAGCATATCAACAAACTTAAAAAATCTCAAATGTGTCACAGATATCTTAAATGTGGTTGTTTACAGCCAAATGTAATTCACCTTTGTGGGGTTTTTTTTCTTTATTTACTATCCAGACAGGGCAAAGATGCCTGTTTATATATCTTTAGTTCTCTTTAAAACATATTCTGAAGCTCATTAAAATGGAAGGAAGAATCCATGTGTTAGTATCAGATTCTGCTTACTTGGCAGTCAGTCCTTTCTGATAAATCTATGCTTCCCAGATACCTTCACTCTCATTCCAGGGCTCATCTTACAGCAGACAAGTGACACTCTTAAAAAGATGTTTGAATGCCCTTTACCAGCTGTATTTTTACAAACTCGGGCAAGTGTGTAGATTTATAACACTTCTTTATCACAATAAAAGGGGAAAAGACTGTGAACAAAAACAGTTGTGTCTATTTTCAGAGCTTGGATCTAGATAACCACCTGCATAGCACCAGCCTGATTATCATAATTTGCACATGCTCACCTTGACTTCTCAGACATCACTTGAGGCCTGCATTATTAGCAACACAGCTATCTTTTAAATCTCAAAACCCACAATTCTGAGAACACTGTCAAAGGCACGACTCCTGAAATGAGTCTGGGAAAACAACTGACTTACCTGGCCAAACAGAAACTCTCAAAACGTTTTAAGGCAACTGAAACATAGGACACTGGAATGGCTAGGTCCCACTTATTTTTAAAGAAAATTTTGCTCAAGTGATAGAAAGATACCAGAAAAATAGTTTCAGTACATTCAAGTTGTTGACCAACTGACTGACAAGACACAAGGAGAAGGGTTCTAAATTATAATTTTGAATAAATTCAATAAATATTAAGTACCAAAAATATTCATTGTGGCATGATAGGTGAGGAAGGAGAAGGTATTTATAACTGAGTGTATCCAAGAAATGATTCAAAGTGATATCTGAGCTGAGACTTGGAGGAAGTATGGTTTCTAGAAAAGGTAGAAGAGAAAAAAAAAAGAATATATACATATATATATATATATATATATATATATATATATATATATATATATACACTCTAGGCTTGGGGGGGAGATAAATGCAAAGCCACAGAGATAAGATGGGAGATGGAATGTCATTTGCAAGGAAATGGGAGGCCAGTTTGAATAAAACCTAAACTATGTAAAAGAAAAGTCACATGAAGTATGCCTACAGAGGTCAGCTTACAAAAGGCTTTAAAATGAAGTATGTATTTTATTCTAGAAGAAAAAGAAAGTCACACTGAAAGTGGTGTTATATTTTTATTATCATAATATAATAGACCTATGTATTATCAAGTTTATTTTGGCAACTCTGTGGGGGAGAAAAGAAAGTTGCTGAAATTAGAAAGACCAATCAGGAGATCATTTCAAAAGTTTAGGCAAGAAGTGATGATATTAACCATTCCTAGTAGATAAGTGATCAAAACTTATGGACAAACAAGTCTTAAAAAAAAACAATTACAAAGTTTTCTCAACCATATGAAAGAATTATTCAATTCATTAATAATAAGAGGAATATAAATCAAAACAACCCTGAAGTTTGACCTTACATCCTATAAATAATAACACTGCAAGAGTTGTAGAATAATAGGCACATTAAAATATTGCTTGTGAAGGTTTGATATGGCATACTCATTTTAGAAACTAATTTGGAATCATACAAATAAAGTGTCAAGTATTCATACCCTTTGAAATTCCATTACTAGGCTTATAGTCCAAAGAATTCATTGATAAGAAAAAATTCCTGTGAACTCTAAAATATGTATAAGCACTTTTCATGATGGCTAAGAACCAGAACCAAAGTTGATGCCCAATAACTGGATAATGGCTAAACAAATTATTGCACATGAATGTAATGAAATAAATGTGCTGGAGTAAATGACATGTGTGATGAATTAAAAGCATGCAAAGATCTATATTAACTAAGGCAAAGTAAAGTAAACAGAGCCAAAAAACAATATACACAGTAACTATAACAATATAAATAGAAAGAATGACACATCAAAATATCAAAAGTAAATGTAATAAAATAATAAAGATCAAATGGGAGACAGCTCCCATCCACCCCTTCAAGGAAGTGAAAGGTCTACAGTTGTTATATAATTCATATATTTTCAGACTTGTTCAATGTATTGATCAGTTGTACTGATTTGGTTTCCTCTCTAAAATATACTATTTGTTATATGAGAGTGCTCTCTGGGAAAAGGGGGGAAGATACATAAAAGAGCTATGAGGATGTGAGTAACAGAAGATATCAATAAAAACTATTTTTTAAAGAAATGAAGTAGCCATCTGAGCAGAGAGAGGATATGTTTGCAGACAGCAGAAAAGGAACTGATAAATAAGCAGAAAAATATTATTGAGAGAAAACAAAAGCAACTGACTGAAAGAATAAGATTCTAGAAAGGACAGGAAAAGAGGTTTTCAAGAGTACATAAAGATTGACTTTAGCAAGAAGAAAGGCCACCTGTTCAACAAGGATAGAAACAATATTTTAATATCATTTTAACAATTTCAAATTTATATAATGTATATAATATATATAAATATATATGTACATATATTATACCTCATTTTATCCTCACAATGGGAGGTAAATTTTTTTATCTTCATTTTACAGATGAGGAAACTGAGGCAGATACACAGAGATTAAATTACTTGTCCAGGGTAACTAGCTAAGTAAATGGTTGATGCAACATTCAAACTCAATTTTCCCTGTTTCCAGGTCTAGCATTCTTTCCTCTTTCATCCAGTTGCTTCTCTCATTACCAAATAGTAAAGGTAAAAGAGAAACATAAAGGTTTTGGGGATAATGAATAAAAAAATGAGCATCTGAGAATAGTCTGTTTTCTCAGAAAAAAATAAGCTATGGACTTCAATACTAAAGAAATTGATTATATATCACTTTATGCTATACAAAGAACATTACCTATATGATCTCATTTTATCCTCACAATCACCTTGGGATGTAGATTCTATTACTGACCTCATTTTAGAGATGAAAACTAAAGCAGACATAAGTCTGCTTCATAAGATATAGGGTCACACAATGAGGAAGAGAAAGAAAAATATTTATATGGAGTCTATTTTGTAATACTCATAAAATCTCACTACAACTCACAACTCAGAGCTAGTTGCTTCCATTATACAAATAGAGGTTGTGATTTGCCCTGTGTGTGTTCAGTGTCTGAAACTGGATATTAAAACAGGACTTCTTGACTGCAGATTCAGAGCTCTATCATTTTATTTATTGTTTTACTGCCTCCATCCAAGAAGATTTGAAGACATATTTGAACTCAGGTAATCCTGATTCCAGGTCTACGTGAAATCTAAGTCTCTTCATTATGATACTTAGCTGAGAAGAAATGAAACAATTTGGCACCGGTGTGAAACAAAATTCCCCCAAAATAGGAAGGGCGAGAGAGACCTCACATTCAACCCTGCTGGGGAGGTCTGGACATAGCAAGATCAGCTTGTACAAGCTGATCTTGGTACTAACTCCCAGTGACTGGGTTTCCAAGGATTATAGAATAATCTTTTGAATAAAACGTTCATATGTGCAAAAGGAAAGAGATTTGATGTCAAAAAGAAATAAGCAATGAGAGAAAGGAAAAAGAGCAAGATGTTTTCTGGTACAATTTACACTGCTTCATTGCCACTGATGTTTCTGAGAACAGGTTATAGATATTCTTGTAAGGAGTAAGAAATAAAAAAATGCCATAGCAACTAGGTTCTCAATAGAAAACCTAGACTAGGTGTAGAGACATGTCTGTAATCCTCACTACTGGGGAGGCCAAAGCTAGCAAACCTCTTGTGTTAGGAGTTCTGACCTTCTGTGGTTTAAACTGATCAGTTGTCTACATTAAGTTTTGCATTTATATGGTGAGTCCACTGGAACAGACATTAGCTAGCTTATTTAAAAAGAGCAAGACAAGCTTAAGTCAGATAATGAAGGTCATAGTTCTCATACTCAATGGAACTGATGCTTGATTGGTCCCTGCACTTCAGTCCCAATATAGGAGACACAGGAAAGGAGGGAGGGAGGGAAATGGTGGGAAGGAGAGACAGGTGAGAGAGGAAAGAAACAGATAATATTCTTATAATTCATATAGATTTCCTCTAATACAATTAATGGTAATAAAATTTACCATTCCTTTCTAAGAATTACATCCATTCACCAAAGCCAGATAAATACTGAGCAGAACAAATTGTGGATAAAATATATTTGATGGACCTATTGAAACATCCAAATAGAAAAATAAAAAATGTACTTATTTCTTGAAATTCCACAATATTTTACAAAAGTTGATCTTGTGCTAGGATGTAAAAGAATAATAAACAGGGGGCACCTAGGTGGCACAGTGGATAGAGAACCAGCCCTGGAGTCAGGAGTACCTGAGTTCAAATGTGGCTTCAGACACTTAATTACCTAGTTGTATGGCCTTGGGCAAGCCACTTAACCCTGTTTGCCTTGGAAAAATTTTAAAAAAAGAATAATAAACAGATGTAAAAAAGTAAACATATTGAACAATCCTTGAATGACCATGTCACATAATTCATAATGAATAAAAGAAATCTGAACATATCTCAAGGAATAGCTGCATACTAAATAATGATTGGTTCAAAAACCTAATCATTAAAACAGTAATAATGTTAAGCAATGAAACAGTATAAGAAAGTTTTTAGGACCCAAATAGAGTAGGCTTCAAAGAAATGATTTTGTATTAAAAAAAATTGACAGGATTTTTTTTTATTTTATTGGGTATGGGAGTTCATGATAAAGAAACTTCTACCAATGAAAATCAATAGATTCTCTCCAAATGATAGTATTAGAGAAATGACTAGAGATTAATTGACTTGTTCAGGGTAGCCCAGCAAATTTATGCCAGAAATGGGACCTGAATTTCTGTTGCTCAGGTCAATTCTCTGTTATGCCACATTGTCACTCCTTTGAAAACTTAATTTGAGAGACAGAGAGAGACAGACAGAGAGAGAGATAGAGACAAAGAGAAGCAAGTAAGAATGTGATTAGAAAGAACAGAATATAAAGCAGCAACTTTAAGATACTTGTATGAAAAAAATCTGAACATTGGAGGATAAATAGAAAAATCCTAGAATAAGAATTATTTAGTTGATAAAGTAAAAAGGCTTTTTTCTAAGAAACAAAATCAATACAACATTAGCAATACTGCCAAAAAAAGAAAAAAGGCAAATCAAATTATCAAAATAAAAAAGATGACTAAGATGAATTCATGGCACAAAGTATAAATTATCTAAAACTATTTCAAGAAAACTGAAAAATCAGAAAATTACAAGCATCTATAAAAACATAAAACATCCAAAGTGACAAAAATTAAGATATTAATTCAATCCAGGAAAAAGAAAGTAAGTCATAAATTACTTGACAAATGAGACTGGGGGACGTGGTAGTGGGGAATATTAGAAGGAGCGGGATAATGTGCAGCTAAGTGGTGCAATTGATTAAGAGTGCTGGTTCTGAAGAAAGGAAGAGTTACCCCAAGTTTAAATGTAACCTCAAACACATAATAGTTGTATAGTCCTGGGAAAGTCACTTAATCCTGTTTTCCTCAGTTTCTTCATCTGAAAAATGAACTGGAGAAGGAAATAACAAACTGCTCCAGTATCTTTGCTAAGAAAATTCCAGGGGCAGCTAGGTGGCATAATGGATAAAGCACCGGCCTTGGAGTCAGGAGTACCTGGGTTCAAATCCGGTATCAGATGCTTAATAATTACCTAACTGTTTGGCCTTGGGCAAGCCACTTAACCCTATTTGCCTTGCAAAAAAAACACCTAAAAAAAAAAAAAGAAAATTCCAAATGGAGTTATGAAGAGTTATATACAACCAAAAAAGAAAGAACAATAAAAATGGAAAGAGGGGAACAAGGTTCAAGCAGATTTTCAAGTGAATTCTATAAAATATTTAAGAACACTACTTACTGCAAAAATTGAAATGGAGGGAGTGGCTAGGTGACACAGTGGATAGAGCAATGGCCTTGGAGTCAGGAGTATCTGAGTTCAAATCCAGCCTCAGACAATAATTACCTAGCCGTGTGGCCTTGGGCAAGCCACTTAACCCCATTGCCTTGAAAAATCTAAAAATAAAAAAATGGAAATGAAAAACATGCTACCAAACTCCTTCTGGGGTCCAAATATGGTAATTTTCATCATCATCATAGCTAATATTTGACCACCCTCAACTCAACTCATTGCATTAGTAATAAATAGAAAATTCCAACAATTTAGTTTGGAAATGCTCAAGGATTAGATTTGAGATTTTTTTTCCCTTTTAATGATATTTAATTTCTCCAAATATATTTTCAACATTCATCCATATGCCTACATATATTTTTACAAAATTTCCTTCCATCCTCCCTTCCCATCCCCTCCTCCCCTCAGTGGCAAACAGTCAAGTTAATAATGTACCTACACATGTGTGAACTGTTGAAAGTAGCTGCATCCATCAGGGTTGATAATCTCACAATGCTGTTAATGTGTACATTTTTCTCTTGGGTCTGCTCCCTTCATTCAGCATCAGATCCTGGAATTCATTCAATGCTTCGCTAGAGTCTGATCATTTCTGGTTTCTTATAGAAGAATAATATTCCAGAATATTTATGTACCATAACTTGTTTAACCATTCAGGAATCCCCTCAATTTCCAATTCTTTGCCACTACAAAAAGAGCAATTATGAATATTTTGGAACATGTGGGAATATTTTCCTTTTTTATGTTTTCTTCTGGATATAGGCCTAGAATTGGAATAGCTGGGTCAAAGGGTATGAACAGTTTTATTAGATTAAGAGTAAACAGACCTTTGTTGGAGGAACAATGGATTAGAAACATTGTGACTATCATTTGTAGAGAATCTGCTTATGTTCATTGGTAGAGGAAGGTCCTCATCAAGAATTCCCATATATATATATGTATATATATATATATATAGATAGATAGATAGATAGATATAGATATAGATATAGATATAGATATAGATATAGATATAGATATACATACATATGTATATTTGGAGGAGAATAAAGGAGAAAACAAAGATGAAAGATAGTCCAAGATTGCTTGGTTAAAGTATTATTTGCAGTCTCAACATTTTTTTGAAAGTTTTATTTATCATGTTTTATTTTATCTTATTATGCAATTTATTTTATTTTTAATCCCTTGAGTTTCTGTGCTTCTCTTCACTGTACTACCTAGTCTAAAATTCAGATCAAAAATGTTCGAATTCTATTCCATCCCCCCAACTTCTCTGATGATTACCTCAGTATTCTATCTCCTTATAGACAAGAGGCCCCAGCTACAATTTACTTACCTCCATGATTATTCTGGAGTATCCACATACCAGTTCTGGAACAATATCAAATTAAGTCTCAGTGCTCCTGGAAATAGTATGCCAATCTACTGCTTTTCCTTTAATTTTCATTCTTTCTGGCTTTTGCTTATAATCCAAAGAGTGCATAATCAAAATCAAAGCTTCAAATTACAGAAAAATATTCCTAATGGAAATATTTTTTAAGACTTTTTTGCAAGGCAATGAGGTTAAGTGGCTTACCCAAGGCTACATAGCTAGGTAATTATTAAGTGTCTGAGGTCAAATTTGAACTCAGGTCCTCCTGACTCCAGGGCCTGTGCTCTATCCACTGCACCACCTAGCTGCCCTCTAATGGAATTCTTTATGATAGAAAAGAAATGGAAAAGTGGGGTTCAATTGATTGTGGAAGTATTTTTAAAAAATAAAAACCTCTGATGTATGAATAATATGAATATTTCTGGGCAGCAAGAAATGATGACTGTAAGAAATTCATAGAAATTTATAATGAATGAATTTATAAGCAGAATTAAGAGAACACTATGATGCCTACACTATTAAAAATATCACTCAGTCAACAAGCATTTATTAAGTGCTAATATGTGACAGACACTGAAGTAAATGCTACGGACTTTTAAAAAGGCAAAAAAAGTGATTGTTATGCTTAAGGACTCACTTTATAATGGAAGAGGTAATATGTACAGATAAGATGAATACTATAAATGGGAAGTACTTTCAGAGGAAAATCATTAAGAGAGTTGAGGGTAGAGTGGAAGAAATTGAGGTGATAAAAGCCTCCTACAGGTAGGATTTTGGATGATTCTGGAAGGAAACAAAGGAAGTCAGGAGGTGGAGACAGAATTTTAGACATGGCTTGCAGTCTGTGGAAAATCAAGTTGAGTTTTCTCTGCAAACAACAGCAAGTAGACCACTGTATCAACTCAGGAATTGTGGAGTAAAAAATAAGAATATGGGAAATGTAGAAGGGAATTATTTTTATTTTTCTCTCCTATAATATAGTTAAATTAAGAATCTATTTTGCTTGACTCCATATGTTTAATGGATATTGTATTTCTTGTGCTCTCAATGGAGGGAAGGAGAGAATTTGGAACTGGTGGTTTAAAAAAAGAAGGTGAGATAAAAAGATTAGGAATAAATGATTTGTTCCTTAGAATAATAAGGAGTGTATATCTGAAACAATCAACAAGCATTATAATGCAAGAAGGATAGTCTAGAGGCATTCCCAGTAAGATCAGGGGTGAAACAAGGATGCCCATTATGACTACTACTGTTGTATATTGTATTAGAAATGCTAGCTTCAGCAATAAGAGAAGAAATAGAAATGGAAGGAATTAGAATTGGGAAGGAAGAGACAAAACTCTTACTCTTTGCAGATGACATGATGGTATACCTAGAGTATTCCAAAAAATCTTCTAAAAAACTACTAGAAATAATTAGCAACTTTAGCAAAGTCACAGGATATAAAATAAATTCTC
Source organism: Macrotis lagotis (assembly GCF_037893015.1). Classification (NCBI taxonomy): domain Eukaryota; kingdom Metazoa; phylum Chordata; class Mammalia; order Peramelemorphia; family Peramelidae; genus Macrotis; species Macrotis lagotis. The sequence continues at coordinate 638,593,830 of NC_133658.1, forward strand.
ATCAATCCTCAACATTTCTATATATGACTAGCAAGATACAGTAGAAAGAGCTAGAAAGAGAATCCCAAACATTATAAAATACCAGGGAGTCCATCTGCCAAGGCAACTCTAAAACTTTTTGAAAGCAATTACAAAACACTTCTCACACAAGTAAAATCAGATTTAAATAACTGTGCAAATATCAACTGTTCATGGATAGGCTGAGTTAATATAATAAAAAATGACAATTCTACCAAAACTAAACTACCTGTTTAGTGCCCTATCAATCAAAATTCCAAAAAATTATTTTAATGAGTTAGAAAAAGTTGAAGTAAATTCATATGGAGAAATAAAAAGTGAAGAATTTCCAGAGATTCAATGAAAAAAAGTGCAAAAGAAGGTGGCTTAGCCTTACCAGATCTAAAATTATATTATAAAGCATCAGTTATCAAAACTGTCTGGTATTGGCTAAGAAATAGAATGGAATAAACTAGGTACAATAGCAGGAAATGATTATAATAATCTGCTGTTTGAAAAATGTAGAGTCTAGCTATTGGGATAAAAACTCTCTCTTTGATAAAAACTGATGGGAAAATTGGAAGTTAGTATGGAAGAAACTTAGATTAGACCAACACCTCACATCCTATACCAAGATAAGATCAAAAAGGATAAAAAGCAATATTTTAAGAAAACTAGAAGATCAAGGAGTAGTTTACCTGTCAGATCCATGGAAAGGGGAGCAGTTTATGACCAACAAACTAGATAATTTTGATTACAATTAATTAAAAGGCTTTTACACAGACAAAACCACTGTAACCAAGATCAAAAGAAATGTAGTAAATTGGGAAACAATTTTTACAACTAGTATTTAGGACAAAGGACTCATTTCAAAAATATACAGAAGGGGCAGCTAGGTGGCACAGTGGATAAAGCACCGGCCTTGGAGTCAGGAGTACCTGGGTTCAAATCTGGTCTCAGACACTTAATAATTACCTAGCTGTGTGGCCTTGGGCAAGCCACTTAACCCCATTTGCCTTGCAAATATACATATACATATATATATATATATATATATATATATATATATATATATATATATATACAGAGAACTGAGTCAAATTTTCAAAAAAAAAAAAAAAACCAAGCCATTCCCCAATTGACAAATGGTCAAAGGATATGCAAAGGCAATTTACAGATGAGGAAATAAAAGCAATCCTTAGTCATATGAAAAATTGTTCTAAATCATTACTTAATAGAGAAATGAAAATTAAAGCATCTCTGAAGTACCACCTCACACCTCTCAGACTGGCCAATATGACCAGAAAGGACAGTGATCAATGTTGGAAGGGATGTGGGAAGCTTTGAATTCATACAACCTTTCTAGAGAGCAATTTGGAATTATACCCACAGGGCAATAAAAATGTGTACATCCTTTGATCCAGTAATACCACTACTGGGTCTATACCCTGAAGAGATTATGAAAAAGGGTAAAAACATCACTTGTACAAAAATATTCCATAGCAGCCCTGATTGTGGTGACAAAGAATTAGAAATTAAGTAAATGTCCTTCATTTGGGGAATGGCTTAACAAACTGTGGTATATGTATGTCATGGAACACTATTGTTCTATTAGAAACCTGGAGGGATGGGAATTGAAGAAGACCTGGAAAGATTTGCATGAACTGATGCTGAGTGAGAAGAGCAGAAACAGAAAAATATTGTATACCCTATCAGCAACATGCTAGACAGCAACCTTGCTAGACCTGCTCATTCCATCAGTGTAACAATCAGGGACAATTTTTGTTGTCTGTGATGGAGAATACCATCTGTATCCAGAGAAAGAGTTGTGGGGGTTTGAACAAAGAACAAAGTCTATTACCTTTAATTTGGGGGGGGAACCCATTATTTTATTATATGATTTTGCTATCTCTTATACTTTATTTTTCTTCCTTAAGTATATGATTGCTCTTTCATCACATTAAAATTAAATCAATGTATACCGTGGAAACAATGTAAAGACTAACAGACTACCTTCTGTGGTTGTGGGGGGAGGGAAGCAAGATTAGGGGAAAAATTGTAAAACTCAAAATAAATAAAATCTTTCTATAAAAAAGGTGAGAGAAGAGGAAGTAAAGGTACCTGCATAGATGGCCTTCTCAAGGAGTTTAACCACAAAAGAAAAGGAAGATATAGACCTTAGTGTGTTATTTTTTAAACTACTTGGACTTCTCATTGCAATGGCTAGTCTAGAAATCAGCCCCAAATGCTCAAATCCTATTCTACCCCTAACTTCTTTGGTGACTGCCTCAGTATTCTATCTCCATATAGATGGTGGTCCCAGTCACAATTCACTCCCCATCATGTTTTCTCACCAGTCACTATGCTAGATTGCTTGTATTCCCTATTTCATGCAAATCTCCCATACCAGTTCTGGAACAAAAATCAAATTAACTCTTAAGTGAATCAATGGAGGACCTTTTGAGGATGAGGAAGATATGAATTTTGAAGATGACTGGTAAGTAGGATAGTGAGCTAAGCAAGGAGGTATTAAAATTTTTGCCTAGCAGCAATAGTCCCAATTTAGATTATGAAACAAATTAGTTAATTCATGCAACATGATTGTATTCCTTGGATCTTGATTTTTCCATTATTCACAAATATAATACTTCCATGTTTTTTAATTCTGAAATTCCTTTATCTGAACACGACCTATTGACATTCTACCTCTCCCTCATCTTTCCAATACCAAACCCTATTTATCTCTAAGGAATTTCTAATCCCTTGAACCCTCAGTTCTCTTCAAAACTACCCTTGTATTAACTCATTCCCCTCCTTTATCCATTGGTAATTCAATCTGAAGGTGAGGAGGTAATTTCAAATTAAAAATAAAAGCTTTCAGCAAAATATTTTTTTAAGAGAAAACTGTTGGAAAACAATCATAATGGCAAAAATCTGTGAAATGATAGAGCCTCTGTTCCATATCATAGCAGAATGGAAATGTTTATAACTTACTTGATACATAGAAAGATCAGTTAGTTTACTCAGTTAATCTAAAAGATTCTTCAGAGCTTGTATTTGTAAAAGGAAGATTTTGGTCTATCAGCTTCTAAAGGATAGTGAGATTCTAATATAAAATACTATCTGATCTCAGTTTCCTCATCTATAAAATGAGGTGGTTGCACTCAAAGACCTCTAAGATTCCTTAGTTCTAAAGCTATGATTCTATGATAGTAGACTAATATTTGTACTGTTTGTAACTCATTTTCAACATGAAAAAAGATGAGAATAAGATGGTGATAGTGATGTGACAGTGATGACAGTCATGATGATGAATGATGGATTTTAAAAAGTCATCAAATGCTATCAGAAAACTGACTTGATACTCAGTTCCCATGTGCAATACATAAACATATAAATGTAAATGGCAGGCACTGTTTTTGTCTGTATCTATCCCCAAGCTCTCATTGTAGAGAAAGAGTTGGGCTTCTAACCAAGAAACCTAGGTTCAAATCTCCCCTGCCCCATATAATTTTGTGATGCTGGAAAAAAGGTGCTGACATGAATTGATAAAGGGAATTTTCTCATTCAGGAGATAGGCTAAGTTAAATCTATCTCTTATCTATTCCCATTATTCACTCTAGTGCCTTGAACATAAAAAAACATTTAGTAAATATTTGGTAAATTGGATTAAATGTAACTGATTGAAGACTGAAGTCCAAATGCTGGACATTCAATTCAAATCCAACCAGGGAGAGCAGATCCCTGGTTAAATAAAGGACTTCTGAAACTGTTTCATTTATAGGAAAATGGATTACTTGATTTATAAATCAGGTCAGACTATATGCCCTAAAAAGAGATTAAAAAAACTTAGGACTCATCTGGTCCAAACCCTTCATTTTATAGATAAGAAATGTGAAGCCTAGAGAAAGTAAGTGATGTGCACTAGATCCCACAGGTAGCAAGTAGTAAAATTGGGAGAAGGAAAAGATAGAAATGGGAATGAGGAAGAATGAATTCCCTGTAGATTTTGTTCTGATTGGGCTTTGGAGTCTAGAGTTTTACACTGAATCATTCCTTAGGAGTTATGGTCACAGTTAAATATTTTATTCTTCTAATATGCATATATATATATATATATATATATATATTATAGTAAAAAGAGATTATTCTTAAGAATAGAAGCTGGCTTCTGCCCTATGCTGAAAGCTCCTCAAGAATCCTACCATCCAACCAAAACATTGTTATTCAATATACTGTCAAACTTTTGCAACCTAATATATTTATAGATTTCCCCCTCTCAACCCCACTCATACTTGCTGAAAGAAAAAGATATAAAAATTGGTAGAGAGCAAGTTGACCAATTCTTTGTCAGACTTAGAAAGGAGATGTCTCTCCCTAATGAATCACATAAAGGACATCTTAGGACAGACCAGTCCAAGGCTTCCTTGAAAACTTGAGAAAATTAATAGCCCTATGCTCTTAGGAGAGAACTAAGTGCTGTGTGTGTGTCAGCAAACCCAGTAAGGACGTACTTTCAGGAAGGCTGTAGCAACCCATTCATAAACTCGCTCCATTGTGTCAGGAGCAGAAAAACACACTTTCTATGGAGCTCATCTTCCTGATAGCCAGGAATTGTATAATGCATCTCTCTAGTGCCTAATGTAGAGCAATTGCTTTATATTAGTACTGCATCATTACGTCCAGTACCTTAAATGTTCACCTCTCTTTTTAGGTGCTTTCAGTTTCTATTAAGATGTGTCTGAATAGTTGAATGCTTTGAAATGAGACATCATTTGAAAGCAGTCTTGGATTTAAATTTTCTGGTGGATTGCAAATCAGGGTTTTGGAATCATCTTCTAGAAACCATAGTAGAGGCTATAAGAAATTCTGTTTCAAAAAAATTTTGCTTTCTGCCATTTTTTCTGCCTTTTACTTGACCTGTTTTTATCTCTGATGTTTTCCTGACATTTTAATTATCCTGTGGATTTGCTGCCTAAGCCAGAAATATGAAGATATATCATTACAAGAGTATCCCCCACGTCAAAAAGACTTATTATAAAAAGAAAAGACAACTCAAAAATGTTAGGATAGATCAAAGTGGGACATGATTATTTGAATTTTTTTTAATTATCTAATTTTCAAAATGATTCACAAAAGAATTCTTTTTTAAAAATGAGTTGCCCCACAGCTTTAAAAATACTTATTTAACAAAAATTAGTGAGAGGAAAGACAGAAGGGGAAAAGGTGAAGAAGCTGCAGAAGACAAAAACATGAACACTGAATGGATAAAGTATTTATTAAGCCCTTATCATATGCATAGCTCTGTGCTAAGGGCTGAGGAAAGAAATAGAAATTAAGACAGTACCTACTCTCATTTTAATCAAATGGAAAAGTTCCATGGTCCTTAGGGTGCAATGCCAAAGCAGATGTTAACACCTCTAATTTCATTAGATAATATCACTATTCTCAGAGGTTTTGGATTGAGAGTTCTGGGCTGTACACATCAGGAAATGAAGATAGAGTGAGATAAAAATGGTGATGGTAGTTTGATTTCACTGTTAGATGATACCTCCTCTCTCTCCCTCAAAGTACCCTTCTGCTTCAACTAGGCTGCCATGTCTGCCCTGTGTGTGACAATTGATTAGCAGTTAGGGATGGAGAGATAAAAGAGATACACATCATGGAGTCTAAAATGTTAAGATTCTTGGAGTAAGAATTACTCCATTCTTTGTCTTTGTTTGCCCATCTCTTAATGCAATACCTGCCCACAGTAAATGCTTAATTGATAGTGTAGAAGGCTAGAGCATTACAAATTACTGTCCCAAAGGCTACAGAGAAACAGCAGGACTATAGATTACCTATGTATAGAGACAGATGTCCAAAATGCTGAAATAATTCAAAAGGAATAAATATAAGAGAAGGAATCTGACTCCAAGACCCCATCCTTTTCATTCTATTGTCTTTGACAAGGGCCTTTCAGAAAACAGGTACATAGTAGTTTGTGCTAGTGCAGAGCCAGGGAAGCAACCTGGGGTGCTTGAGTCCACTGGGTTGTTTCTCTTTATTGAGACTGTCCAAAACATGGCATTATCTTTCCCACAAATCCATCCATGCTCCAAAGTTCCCTATGTCTTGTTGAGGGCACGATATATTTTTCCATTTCAATAGCATATTACTGTTCTCAATCTTCTCCCTCTCTCATTCCTAAACCTAATGAATTGCCAATTGTGTTGATTCTATCTCCACATTTCATTCAACCCCTTTTCATCACTTGGACCACAAATACTCTTAATTCATGTCCTGATTATCACTTTTCTGGATTTTTGCAATAAACTCCTAATTGGTCACCCTGACTCCAATCTCTCCCCTATACAATCATCCTAGATATTTCTAAGACTGCTTCTCTGCTCAAGAAGTTTCCATGGCTCTCCATTTCCTCAGATTAAATATAAACTCTTTAATGTGAAATTTGAAGCCCTTCACTAATTGGTTTCAATCTACCTTTCCAGACTTATTTCACGTTCTCTCATGTTTTAGTTTTCAGTCCAGTTTAGCTACTTATTGTCTCCTCTCCCAATATAGCATTCCTTATTTTGTCCCTCTCTATCCCTTCTTATTCATAAAATGTTCTCCTATCTCTCTTATCTTGAGCTCCATTCAAAACTCAGCTTTAATACGATTACCAACAAAAGGCCTTTCCTGATCTGCCCATGTATTAGTGAACCCCTGAAATTACTCCATGTTAATATTTATATCTTTTATATAAGCAGAGGCCATCCCATTAAATATGTGTGAAAGGTCTTTCCTGGTGGATCCCATGAGCTCTGATTCCTTACTAAAGGACATGTTCATTCCCTCTATTAACAGGAAAAAGAACTGAGAAATGTATCAATATTGATTAAATCTAGAAAGAGTGACCCTCATCAATAGGTTAGAAAAAGGTGAGAAAAAACAAAAGTCCTCTCTCTTTCAATCATATAGCTTGGTACTCTCCTCATTCTACTTTATACCATCATTGAGGGAGGAAGAGAGATGGGTAGAGAGGAAGATAGAAATGAAAGAAGGGAGGTATTTTTCTTGTCTCCTTTCCTATTACCATGTAATGATTTAAATGCATAGAGCAAGACCTGGGTAGGTATAAAATATATTTGACCTCAAGTCCCTGGTGCATCTTGGATCCTGCATTTCTTTGCTTTAGCATAGTTCACTGAACAACAATTCTGAAAAATGGCCATTTCTGGCTTTGGCATGCACTTCATGAGTTCAAGAGATCCAGAATCATTGACTCAGAAGTTTATGGCACAGGAATAAGGACAATTTGCAACTATATATCTTGAGAGGATAAAAGGTGGTGAAATAGATAAGAGGACCAGGTCTGGAGTCAGAAAGACTCATCCACCTAAGTTCAAATCTGACCCCAGACAATATCTGTGTGACCCTAGGCAAATCACTTAACCCTGTTTGCCTCACCTTCCTCATCCAATAAAAATGAGCTGGAAAAGGAAATGGCAAACTACCCCAGAATTTGCCAAGAAAACCCCAAATAGAGTCATGAAGTATCATACATGACATAAAAACAACAGAAGTCCCAAAAAGTGTTTTGTGCTTAACTCCTGGAAGAAAATAATAGAGGTATTAGATTATAATTTATATTTTAAATATGTATTAGTGCAAACATACATGCCTTTTGAGTGTTTAAGTGTTTCTTTTGTGGCAAAGAAAATGACTGTCCTATACCAGATAGATATACATCAAATTTTACATGAATAACTTTTTAGAATGGATATTTTTAAAATTACTTTTGGGAACACCATAGACATGAGACAAACTTATATTTTATTTAAGACCTCCTCAGGACTCTGTGGTGTAGGCAAAAAATGGATCAGATAGGGCAAGAAAAGCATGATGCTCTGTTTTAAAAATTAGATTCCTCCATGGCTGAAGCAGAGTTCCACTTGAAAGCAGAGCTGGGATTTCCTTGGAAGAGAAGACTACATCCTCTGAAAAAAAGACATGTAATTAGTTGTCTTTATACTTGTTCTCTCTCTAATAGAATATAATCTACTTGAGGGAATAATCTTTTTTCATTATTGTCTTTGCATTCCAAGTACCTGGTTCAAACTAGGTTGAAAAATGCTTATTGAATTTTGAGGTCATTTGATCCAATCCCTGCATTTTTCAGATTAGAGAAATGAGGACTAAAGGGTTAAAATGATTTGTGTATGATTCATAAGCTATTACCTGTTCTCTAAACATCAACTGGGAAAGCTAGGTGTCATATTAAATAAAGCAGACCTAGAATTAGGAAGACCACATTCAAATCTGACTTCAGACACTTGTTAACTGTGTACCTGGATAGGTCATTTAATGCTGTTTCCCTTAGTTTCCTCATTTGTAAAAATAACCCAGAGAAGGAACACTCCAGTGTCTTTGACGTGAAAATCCCAAATTGGATGACAAAGAGTCAGACAAGAATGAAAATGACTGAACCACAAAAACTGCCAATCTAGCATTCCTGTCCCTGCAACATCATGAGAATTCAGAATAGAAGATGTCATAGGTCATTTCTAACTGAAAATATATAATCTCACAACCCTATTTCTCCCACTTCCCACTATCATGAAATCTCTAGTCCTAGAATCCATACCTCAAGAGAAATGAATCTCATTCCCCTTGTGAATCCCTATAACCCTCAAGAAAACCACAAAACAACAAAATCTCCCTTTTAGTAGGCTTCTCATAGATAATGATCTTAATAAAGGTAGATCTTTGTTAAAATTCTAATCCAGTCACCAACTGAGCTTTTGAACCAATATTCCATGTTATAGAATTCATGATAGGAAACAAAATCTGTAGAAAGTGGAAAGAATTAATCAGAATACACTGATGCTAAAAGACTAAACCAAAGGAGAGTGAAGAAAGGTCAGAAAAAAAGACAAGTAGATTTGTCTTGAGCCTAGAAAGAGAAAGAGAGGGGGAAAAAATTCTTTATTGCTCTGACTTACTCATCCTACAGTCTTGGCCATATTATGTGGTAGAGTGATATAGAAGGGTCTAGGTTGAAATCTTTACTCTAACATTTAATTGTGGAACTCTAGGCTAATCACTTAATCCTCTGAGTTTTAATTTCCTTCCCTGAAAAGTGAGCATAATAATAATACTTGCTCTGGTGAAGAAAATACAATATGAATATAAGCTATTATCATTAGTCAAATATATAATAAAAACCTGTACAGAAGTATCCTGGAAATATGAGGTTATGTAAAAGTCAACTTCTGAATGCTAATCCAAAGTATTATTAACATGCATTAAGCCATCTAATATATTAGTACCAGGGTGAGAGAAAATAAAGGCAGTAGAAGCTAGGGGTATTTTCTAACACTATAAAATTTACTGGAAGGAACAAAAATCAGATAATTATGAGCACACTCCCCCAAGACATATGTATTCTCCTCAAGCTGATAGATAGATGCCTATATATAATGCTTAAAGAAGCATTTTCTTGACAAAACATCACAAAAACACTGTGCTTTAAAATGAGAGCACAGCTCATTTCAGTAGCTTTTTGATGGACGCAAGAAAACCCAAGGTGGGGGGGCCCTAGCTGGGACATGGGAGAATGGAGCTTAGGAATATATATTTTTACACTATACTTTCATAGAACATTGCTTCAATAGAAATAGTATGTTTAATTTTTTATATACTTCAACAAGTCTTTACTCATTGAATGTCATTCACTTGCAGTGAATACAATTTATTAAATGCTTATTAAATGCCCACTATGTACAAAGCACTGTGACAATGAGAAAAGATAAAATCTAAAGCATTCCTGTTATTATGGAACTTAAATTCTTCTATCTATGGTAAATAAATCCAGAATGTTACATATAAACAGACATACAAGAACATATTAAAATACTACATATTGTGTATATATACAGCTAAACAACATTTATATATACATGCATATATTCATACTATAATATATAATACATATTATATGTAATATATAAATATATGAATACACTATAATATATAGTAATATATAATCATATTTGTATATATACATACTAGAATAGAAAGTATAAGCTGAGTAATATGAAATAAGACTAGAAATGAAGAAAGGAAACTTACTATTTAAGACTTTAAATAGGCAGAGCCAAGATGGAGAAAGGAATTCCCAGAAGTTCTCTGCCAGAATGCTCTAAATTTCTTAAAATTATGACTAACCAAATTCTAGAGTGGTAGAACAGAAAGACCAAGCAAAACAATTTTTTGGTCAAAGATAGCATGGAAGATCTATAGGAAAAGCTCTGTTCCACTGGGCTTAGAAGGGGCCCAAACACAGCCATGGCTGCATTTTACCAGAACAAATGCACTCCAACCTTCCAGAAACAGCATACAGGGTGCCTGGGGATGCCTGAGGATCATGGTACTAGGAGTAGTTTCCAAATTTTCTACCCAGGAATGGCCAAAGGCAACTTGGAAGGCCAGTGGAAAAACTCTGCCAGAGTGTGAACAGAGCCCAGTGCAGTTTGAGCCTCAATGAATAACCAGTCCCAGGAAATGGAAGCAGGCCTGTGAAGCCACCCAGCAGGGAGTCACCCACACTCAACCCACAGGCTCCTCCAGGCTGTTGATGACTCTCAGTTATCCCTGAGGAAGGGCTTTGTTGCTTTGTCCAGATCCAGGTTGCAATCTGGAGCCCGATACTGCCATAGTGGAGCAGGGACCCTCCTCGTAGTTCCAGTACAGAGGGAGTGCCTGTGGTCATCCACAGACCAGAGCACAGGCCACAAAAGCAGTAAGAGCCTCTCATAGGACCTTGAATGAATTTAGATCCTTGTGGGCGGGGGGGGGGGGGTCACAAAAACACTCAAAAGTTTGAGAAGTACATTAAAACCAGGTCATAGGCTGGGGAAATGAGAAATGGAAAAAAAAAAAGAATCTGGCCATAGTTAATTACTTTGATCCATACATTCAATGATCAAAACACACATTCTGAAGATGACAAAGCCAAAGCCTCCAAAAAAATATGAATTGCTCTCAGGTTATGGAAGAGTTCAAAAAAGATTCTGAAAATCAAGTAAGAGAGGTATAGGAAAAATTGGGAAGAGAAATAAAGTGATTCAGGAAAATTAAGAAAATCAAGTCAGCAGCTTGGTAAAGGAGATACCAAAAATACCAAAGAAAATAGCATGTTAAAAATACTTTAGATGAAAAGGAAACAAAGTTTAAAAGAAGGTAAAAGGAGAAGAATGCCTTAAAAAGCAGAATTGGACAGATGGAAAAGTAGATAAAACTCTTTGAAGAAAACAATTCCTTCAAATGTAGAATGGAGCTAAGGGAAACTGATGACTTTGTGAGAAATCAAAAAACAATAAAAAAATGAAAAACTAGAAGAAAATGTGAACTATCTCAATGGAAAAACAACTGACCTAAAAAAACAGATCCAGAAGAGATTATTTAAAAATCAATGGGCAATCTGAAAGTCATGACCAGGAAAAGAGCCTAGACATAATTATTAAAGAATTTCTCCAGGAAAATTTCCCTGATATCCTAGAAGCAGAAGGTAAAATAGAATATGAGGGAATCCACTGATCACCTCCTAAAAGAGATCCCCCTAAAAACCTCCCAGGAATATTATAGCCAAATTTCAAAAAATTCCAAATCAAAGAGAAAATATTACAAGCATTTAAAAAGAAACAATTCAAATATCGTGGCACTATAGTCAGGATTACACAGGATTTAGCAGCATCTACATTAAGGGCTAGGAGGACTTAGATTATGATATACTAGAAGGGAAAAGATTATGTATTACAACCGAAAAACAACTACCCAGAAAAACTGAACATCCTCTTTCAGGGGAAAAGATAGACATTTAATGAAATAGGGGAATTTCAAATGTTCCTGCTGAAACAGCCAGAGCTTAATAGAAGTTTGATCTCCAAGTACAAGACTAAGGTAAAGAATAGAGAGGATAAACAGGAAAGGCCAATTATGAGGGATTTAATGATGTTGAACTGTCTGTATTCCCACATGGGAAGATGATACTGATAACTCCTATAAACCCCATTTATTAGAGTAGTTAAAAAGAACATAGAGAAAGGTATAGGAAAGAGCTGAATATGAAAATATATTATAAAAATGGAGCCAATGGGCAAAAAAAAGGACTGCACTGGGAGAAGAGGAAAGGAGAGGTAGAATGGGATAAAATATTTCATATAAAAGTGTCAAGAAAAAGCTTGTGCAATGGAGTAGAAGGGGGGGGAAGGTGGGGGGGGGATGAGTGAGCCTTCATTCTCATTGAAAATGTCTCAGAGAGGAAATAATATACCCACTTAATAAGGTATAGAAATCTATCTTGCCCTAGAGGAAAAAGGAGAGGAAGGGGATGGGAGAAAAGGGACAGGGGAATGGGGGATGGGGTGTAGATGATAGAGAAGAGGGAAGATCATTGTGGAAGAGAGTAATCACATACAACACACTTTTTTTGCCAAGGCAATGGGATTGAGTGGCTTGCCCAAGGGTCACATGGCCGAATGGTTGTTGGGTGTCTGGGGTTGAGTTTGGGCTCAGGTCCTCCTGGCTCCAAGTGCTCTATCTTCTGTGCCATTTGCTGCCCCACTACATACTTTTGAAGAAGAATAGAATGAAAAGAGAGAGAGAATAGAATAAATCAGAGTAAGGAGGAATAGATGGAGGAAAATAGAGTTAGCAATAGCAACTGCAGGAAAATAATACTGAAGCAACTTCTGTGCTGGACTTATGTTAAAGACTGTGACCCATCCCACAGACAGACTTTTTCTTTTTCTCCCACTTTTTTTCCCTTGAGTTTTCTCTATCTTTGGGGGGGGGGGGGGGAGAAGGGAAGGATTATGTTTACTTTTACAATGCTATTGTAGTATTACATAAATTTAAAATAAAAAAAATTTTAAAGACTTTAAATATCAGGCTGAAGGTTTTATAGTTTATCCTAAACGTACCAAGGAACCTATAAAGAACATTTGAGTGGGAGGATTGGGTGACACAGTTTTAGTACTATTATGACAATTGTGTGAAGGATGCATTGAAGAGGGAGGAGACAGAGAAAGCAGAGTGACCAATCAAGAGGTTATAGCAATAATCTGTGAAGGAGGTTATAAGGGAGTAGAGAGAGCCTGGGTGAGCAAAAAGAAGAGAACAAATGTGAAGATATGTTCAGTCAACCAACAATTATCTATATTCTGGCATTGTGCCAAGAATAGGAAAACAAAGAAAGGAAAAAAGATGACCCTGCTTTCAGACTTAAATTTTAATGGGAGAAACTATGCAAAATAACTATGTACACACAAGATACACACAGCTTAAATACAAGATACTCTTCAAAGTAAAATAATAATTATGAAGGTAGAATCAAGAAGACTTGGCAAATGATTAGATAAGTAGGGCAAGGACATGAGAGGAGCTTACTTTACCTCCAAGTTCATACCCAATCTCTCAACTACCAATAATAATGGCATATTTGCTGATAAAAATATAAGAAGGTCTCTTCAGAAAATATATGCAGAAGAGACATATTTTCATTTAATCTACATTTTTGTCATTTTCTCCATCACTTTCTTAGGTCTAGACAAAACAGTAGATCAAGAATTGATCTGTGCTGTTGTTCAATCATTTCAGTTATTTCTGACTGTGACTATTTGGGGTTTTCTTGGCAAAGAAACTATAGTGCTTTGCCATTTCCTTTTCCAGTTCATTTTACAGGTGAGAAAACTGAGGTTAACATGGTTAACTGACTTACCAGGGTCTCACACAGGCATGAGCCTGAGGCGATACATAAACTCAAGAAGATAATTCTTCCTGGTTCCAAGCCCAGAGCTCTATCCACTGGACCATCTAGACACCCTGATCTGTAGTTTTTCCTGACTTCCATTGTATAAATGCGTACACTGAAAATGAATGATCACTTCCTGAGCCAGTTGGAGCTGTCTCTAGTACACCCCTTATCTAACTCATCACAGGTGCTTGTATTATATAGCCAGATCAATTGGAGAACTATCTGCTCTTCATTCCTCAACTCACTAGCTTGCTCTTGTTTTCAGTCACCTGATTCTAAGACTGAGTCTTCAGGAAAAGCTCCCCTGAGATCAGTTCTTACCAGGGAAGAGAGGGTAAGAGTCACAGCAGAAGCAGAGAGAACAAGCTGCCTCAGTATTCTGTACTTGTCCTTCTTGCTAAGGCATTTGCCATCCTGTCCAGCATCAGTCTTGATCCCTCAACTCCCACAGATGGATCTAAGAGATGCATCATTTGCTTGACAAGGTAGATGACCCATCTCGCATTGCTCTTTTGGACTCCCATACTGACTTTGAATCTAAGAGATCCAAACTTCTTAATATCATAACTTTGGAAAGGTTACATCACCTCATATAGCCTCATCTGCAAAGCAAAACAGTTGGATTACATGGTCTCTCAAATCCCTTTCACCTCTAAATCCTATAACCCACCACCATGCTCCACACTACTTTCAACTTCTGTATCTGACCCCATTATTGCTAATATTCCCAAATCTTATCGGTGTTTGCCTTGTCCCAGATCCTCACCCATTCCTTTGGACTTCATCCTGCCCATAGTCCAAAAGAATACAGTAGCTCTGTTTTCTGGGGCAGGTAGAAAGGAAGAATTCATTTTTGCAGTGATGGGGGGTTGGTGAGACAGGCTCTATTGTTCTAGATTTGGGGTGATGAGCTTGGGACATCACATGCCTCTACCAGCATAGTAGGATTGCCTCTATATCTGGCTCCATTCTGCTACTGCTCCCAGCAGTTTTACTGTTGCAGTTGAAGTTCTCTCCTTTGTGTAGAGTGAGATGTGAGCCTACACCAGCATAGAAAGTAGAAAATGGACTAAAAGAGATAGTTTTTCAGTCTCCAACTTCCTTACTTTCACAGTTCAATAACCTTTCACAATCCCATGGAGCTCACAAAGAAATGAACAGTAGGTGATGGTTTTCAAGAGGATCAATTTCAGCACAGTGGGGATGAGGATCAAGGCTTCATAACACTGAGTACCAAGGCATTATAAGGTATTAAGCACTACTAAAAACAACAATTCACCCCATTTATGGAATGCCTCTCTCAGAGGGCCTCAAAGAGAATGGCACAAACCTCATCTACTCTAGGTAGGTGGGAAACAGATACTACCTTCATTTTGCAATGAAAAGAAACTGGGACAGAGGGTGAATTTGTCAAATGGAATGACAGTTCATGGCTGTGGCCTCCTGGTCATCACAGTAGCATTTATACAGCCTACTGATCTATCCAATAAAGCAAGGAACAACTAATTAAGACTTTACCCAAAATTCCTAGTTTCAGAAACACCTACTTTAAAATGTTACCCAGCATCCTAGCTTCAGACACAACTAGCTAAAACATCACCCAGCATCACTAGCTTCAGAAACACCCAACTTAAAATTTTACTCAGTAACCCTAGCTTCAGACTCACCCAGATAAAATGTTACCCAGCATCCTTAGCTTCAGACATACCTAGCCAAAATTTTAACCAGAATCTTTAGATTCAGAAACTAGCATAAGATCATAGATTATAGATCTATAAATTCATAAGATCATAGATCTACAGCTGGAAAGGACCTGAGGGGTCATTCAACCACCTCATTTTAGAGCTAACAGGTCCAGAGTAGTCCAGCAATTCACCAGAGGTCACACAACTAGTTGATGACAGGACTAAGATTGAAACTCTGGTCCTTTGACCTCAAATCCAGCATTCTCCCCACTGTATGGTGCTGGAACTTTAGCTATTGGTTCTGGGGACAAGGAAGAAAGACTTTACAGGAAACCTTTCCTAACCCCTCTTCACTCTAATGCTTTCCCTATGCTATTGTTCTCCTAGTTATACTTTATAGAGCTGGATTTGTATATATTTGTTAGCATATTGTCTTCTCTCTCCCCAATTAGATTATAAAAGACAACCCCTGAGATAAGAGGTTATCTTTTGCTTCTTTTTTGTGGGTCTAGTGATTAGTATAGGGCCTGGTACCTACTAGATGTTTAATAAATGTTTGTTGATGGATTAAAGAAAACATTAACATTTTTCCCACAAATAACTCACTACCTATGTGAAATTGAGCCAAGTAATTAACCTCTCTGAGTTTATCTCCTGAAAAATTAGGTTAGCCCACATGACCTCTAAGACCCCTTCATGCTCCACAGCTGATCTTACTAAATAAAAGTTGTTGTGTCATCACAATAGGAAAAGTTGGTTAGAATCAAAGAACCCATCTAAAATCCCTTCATTTGAAGGTGGGAGGGGACACTTACAGCCTGCATGCAAAAGGGATAGCCCCTAATGATGAAATTATGGCTCCATCAGAAGGTCAAAATAATGTATAGAGGTTGGAAAGAACCATTGATGGGTTCAAAAAAACCTCTGAATAATTAGAACTTTCCAAAAGGGAAATGAGTTACTTCAGAAAGAAGTGAGATTCCCATCATCAGAGGTCTTGAAGCAGGGCCATTTAAGTACTTTACAGTTATTATTTCATTTGATCCTAGGAGAGGTAGATGCTATTGTTATCCCAATTTTATTTGAGGAAATTGAGGCAAATAAAGTTTAAGTGACTTACCCAGGATCATACAGCTGGAAGAGTATCTCATACCAAATTTGAACTCAAGTCTTTCTGATTTCATGTCCAGAATCTATCAACTTCACCATCCAGTGCCAAAGAAAACCTAGAATGCCTCCAAAAAATACAGAGTAAATCTAGGATTGCCCTAGGATTAGGTCTCAATCAAGATAACAAATAGGAAAAAATTTAAAAATATAAAGTGATATGTTCAGTGTGAAGAAAGGCTATAAAGAGATAGCCATTTGAGAATAAACTCTGGGTCACATGAGTTTCTAGATGTTCAGAATTTAGATAACATGTTATATTTATATGCCCTTTAAGCTTTACAAAGCTCCTTCCTCACAGCAACATTATGAATTAGGTAATAATGTTATATTTATATAACACCTTAAGCTCCACAAAGCTCTTTCATCAAAAGAAAATTATGAATCTAGATAGTGTAAGTATTAATTCCATTTAACAGATGAATAAATAGAAGAGGATATGAAAAGCAAAGTCACTTGGTAATTATAATAAAGTATCTAATTCCAGGTCAAGTACTCTTACAAGAGGCCACATTCATAAAAGATTGCCCACTTTTTCAAATCTGTTGCGTGGACCCCAAACATTATCCTTCACACTTCCCAAAGTCTTTGCTGTATAGCTTTCATCTAAAGTCTTAATGGAGACTAAATAAGGTTTCCTTTCTGTGCACTTAAAAGCACAAGGTAGGCAATGTATATATAAGCTTTGTATAAAGTGTTGTCTTTAAGGATTCCTTTAAACCACTTTTGTTTAATTGACCAAAACATATGAGGATTCATTTATTAAAAGAAGAATTATCATGCCTTAATTTCTATTGAAAACTAAACAAAACATACAAGTATTTGTTTCTGGTTCTAATGGTCATTAGGCAATGTTCCAATGGAACCATTGGCACAGCACTAGTAGGTGGGTGGCCACGTATTTTCCACTCTTTTTAATGAAGAAATTTAGAAATGCACCAGAGCATTGACCCACTTCAGGAAAGAGACGTTTCATTAGTTTTATTTTCTTTTTTCCTGAAGGCCTTGCAATAGAGAAAACATAATCTTGGCATCTTCTCCCCCTTCCCCCTCCTCTCCACTTCACCATTACCCAAATATTCCAAAGTCCTAGTTCTTAAACATGGACTAAAAAAACCTAAGAATGTGCAACTGAAAAATAAATAGTTTTGAATCATTAGAGAACTTAAAGCATCATTCTTTTATATTTACCCATTTGCACTCAAAGCACAAAAATAACCAGATGTTTTATTATTGCTATTATATTCATTATTTTAAGATTATTTACAAAAATGACATCAACCAGCTTCAATAATCTTACTTAAATTGGCAGTACAGAATGGTGTCATAGATGAACAGAAAGTTCTAAATGAACACAGTACTAAGAATTAAATAGGACTTATGAGGTTATCAAATGTGATCCTTTTACAAATGAGGAGACTCAGGTCCAGAGAAGTAGAATAACTTGCCCAGTATCACACAGTTACTAGTTAGGAGAATAGAATCCAGATTTGAATCCCTTTCTAGCTGTCTTTCTGTTATACTGTACTGAAAGTCATCCTTAAGGATTCTAGCACATTATATCTGCTCTCTCTATATATATAAGGGCAAAAAACTGTTGTTTTAAGAATAATTAACAAAATTAAAAATAAGCAAATTATTTTATCTATCTCACTAAGCATGTTTTAGACAAATGAACAACAATCCTATTTTAAGGTTTACAGGTAAGAGGCAGAACAAGTTTATGCAAATTAAAATAATTTAATTTAATTATCCAAAAATCCATACTTAATATTAGATCAAAAGCAAAAGGAAGTAAAGCACTAAGGACTTTAGAAAGGGATCATTACTTCTCTACTGTTAAATCACAAAACAGTAAACAGACTTTCAGAAACTAACATTTTATATACATGCAAACCTACATATATGTATATATAACATGTGCACATATATGTACATGTAACAGACTAAGTACCCCTCCATTTCAATAACACTAATTGCCCTTTTTTTCCTTGCTGCTCTTTGCCATATTTCTTGGAAAACAACAGCTGTGTTTATTCAAATAGCAGCATACTGATGACTTGATGATAGGGTAATCTGTTGGAATTCCAAGTGTGACGGTCCCAGAGACAACTTCTCAGCATACTAGACAAGTATCCTTTGGATGGTACAAAGCATTGGAAAGCCATCCCCACTTTGTTAGCACATGGGATTGGGTGTTCTTTATTTCCACTGGTTAGGATGTTGAATTTCTTCCAGCAAGTATCATATTTTCTAGGTCTTGCAGAATAATCTTCCCATGCATCATTGTCAAAAAGTAATTCTGCAACATGAACAGTTTCACTCCAGTAGCTTCTAAGCAAGGGGACTTAAACAGTACCTTGAATTACAATGGAAACAGCTTCAGCATTCATGGCAAAATCAGGGTAATAAATTCCACTTGTCAGTATTCTCTGGGAAACAATGGATACTGGAGAGGCTATGATAACACAGAAAGCATTTTTTTAATAAAATGGTTCTAGAGATAGTCATCAATTAGAGAAGTGAATTAATCTCATTATCAATCCAAAGGATTACTCTTTTATAACAATGAGTCAATAATCTCTTATAATACTAAAGGTTGCTAAATGACCACTGGTCTCACAATTTCAGGGAAATATTTTTGGCACATAGAAATCTTTTTAGAAATTAAACGGTTTCACTAAGCCTGCTTTTCT
This sequence comes from Macrotis lagotis, assembly GCF_037893015.1. Classification (NCBI taxonomy): domain Eukaryota; kingdom Metazoa; phylum Chordata; class Mammalia; order Peramelemorphia; family Peramelidae; genus Macrotis; species Macrotis lagotis. Next base: position 638,613,176 of record NC_133658.1, read on the forward strand.
AACAAATTCTTTAGAAAAGTTCTTGAATCCTTGATCTCTTTATTTTATTTTTCAGTCAGTATATCCTACTTGTGTTCTTTGTAATGCTTTGCCATTATCAGAAAGTCATATTTATCAAGTAACCACTGTGTCACATACCCAATGCTAACCATTGTTTAAATCCATTTGAAGAAGCAGAATGCTTTCCCAGAATTTATCATCAATACCAGCCGGCATTGATGAATAAATAAAAAAGAAAAACATTTTTCATTTTTAAAAAACCTTCTTTTTCCTTTTGCTTTTCACTAGTTACCCCTCCCATCTCTTTCCTCTCTTTCATTGTTAAACCTCTTGAAAGTAGAGTCTGGACACTAATCCTCCCTCACCTTAACACATATTTACTCCTTGAGCCCTGACAACCTGGCTTCCATGGGTAACATTTAACTGAAATTGCTTTCTCAGAGGTTACCAATGATCTTCTTGTGGCCAAAAAGGATGGACCTTCCTCAGTTATCATTTTTCTTTATCACTCTGCAACATTTGACAATGCTGACCACCCACTGCCCCTGGATACTCTATCTCTTCTCTTGCCTTCACTGCCACTGCATACTCATTTTCTATCTCACTTTCTAAATTTTTCTGTTCTGTCTCCTTAAATGGATCATCCTCCTCACTCCATTCCTGGAGAACAGGTGTTTTCAAAGGCTGTGTCCTCTTCCCCCACTTTCTGGCTTTCTTTTTTTTTGGCAGTATCATCCACTCTCATCACTTCACCTTTTATTTCTATGAAGTTGACTCCCAATTTTTTATCTCCAATATTGGCCTCTTGCCTGAGCTCCAGACTTTCATTTTCAATTGCCTACTGGAGAGTTCCACCTGGATGGCAAGCTGTCACCTCATACTCAACACGTACTAAACCAAATTCCTTATTTTGCTCACAAAACTTGCTCTTATTCCTGACTTTCTTATTTCTTTTAATGATGCTACCATTTTCCCAGTGATGCTTGCAAAAAACTTCAGAATCATCAATCAACAATCAAAAAACATTTATTAAACGCCAACTTTAGATGCACGCACAGGATATTAAAAAGATCAAAATAACAACACAAACACTTTCCCTCAAGGAGCTTACATTTTATTGGATATCTTTGCCTCTTCCATCTGCTTCAGGATCCTAATTCAGCTTAATTAACAATTACTATCAATTCTGCCTTAACAATATCTCTCATATCTATACCCTCCTTTCTATGCCATACTAGACCCTCATTACCTCCTACCACACTATTTTTAATAATCACCTAATTAGCTTCTCTGCCTTTATCTCCATGACAACAGTAAACTTTAATCTGATATACCCTTTACACTATGAACAAATTAATATTCGTAACACAGAAATTTGATCTAATCATTCCACTTCTTTCAAAATCTTCAGGGTTCTTTAGTTCAGAATTTAAAACCTTTCAGCATGTGAAAGTACCTCATCTTTTGAGCCTTCCATCACTCTAATCTTCTATCATTTAACCCCTAGCTACATCAGTTTCTTCAACAATAAATTAGGGATAATACCTATCTCACAAAGTTGTTGAGGATCAAATGAGCATTTGTAAAGTACTTAGTTTAATAAATGCTCATTCGCTTTTCTTCCCAGCATGCCCTCAAGATGAAAGTCAACAAATCCTTAGACTTCAAGAACAAACATGACACTGTGAGATACTGGTCACAAAAGGAAATAGTTCTTGACCTCAAGAATACTTCTTGGATTCTAAATCTTTGAGATATTTGGAATAAAATGGAGGGAGAAAGGGAAAATTGACACCAGAGTCACAACATTATAGTTTATCCCACATTATACAACAAAGCAATGATCTCAGCAGTAGTGAAAAAATTCTGAGTCTCTGACTCTATTGTTCAATTATCCATCTCTTTTTTTCCCTCTTTCCCATTTATAACCAGACTTTCCAATTCAAGACTGAAATTGCACTAGGCTGAGATTGTTTAGTTGCTTCTTTATGTCCTTCAGATAGTACATTATATTAGTCAGTAGGCCTTATTATTCAAAATAATCACTTTACTGCAGGAAATATCTTGTATGAAAGCAAAAAGGAATGAATGAAAGTTGCCAATCTTTCCCAGTCCATCCTGGCACACTTACAATGGCACAACTAGTGACAGTGAGCATGGGTGGCCTGAAAATATCCAGTGACCAGATCTGGCAAAACTCTTGATCCAATTCTGGGTCCCTAGATTCCCAGAGACAGCTTCTAAAATGGCCTTATCAAGGTCTTACTTCCCTTCTAACATCTTCATTTGCCTCTTCTCTGTTTCAGTAATCACCTTACTTTTTCCAAGACTCTCTTCAATATGAAATTCCTCTTTTTTTCTAAAAGAGCTTGAGAGCATAATTCTCCAACAAGCATCACAAGGATTTCAGAGATTTAATTGATTCTGATTGTAATTTATCTTTTCCAAGATTTAGTGACTTCCTTATTGTCCCATCAACAAGCAAATTTATTTTCAGCAAAGATTTTGATGCTAAAATCCATAATTTGTAGGACTCCTGCTTCCCTTAGATAAAATTTATACCCCTTTCCTATCAAATTCTGGTTTCCCCTTACTCTACATTTTTCTCTTTTCCTCCTTTTCTTTCTGTGGATATTTTATTGAAATTTGGCAACTATGGCATATAAGGCAATAAATTTATTGGGATACTGTTTTCTTGGAAAACCTAGGCCAAATGAAATTGCCCTATCTTGTGGAATTAACAATACAGGGGAATGAACTGTTCTTGTTCCTGGCTTTATCTTTCTAACATACAACATTCAATTTTCAAAGACCCTCAAAATTCTTTTATCTGCACATAACTTTCCTAGACTTGTGACTTCTTTTTTTCCTAATCTCTTGAAGCAAAAAAATAACTGTGAGAATATATGCTTAAACTTCAGTTGATTTCAAGATTAGTCATAATAAACCCCCTTTTCCTATGCTTTTGACTATCAGCTGAAGAATTGCTTCCAGTTAATTTGATTCTAAGGATTTTTATTTTATTAAAAAAAAATTAACTGCATCTATTACATCTAAGTGAGTATACTAAAAGTTCACATGAGAAAAAAATAACAAAAACTTGTCATTGTGGTCAAGATGTGAAAAATACTTGGTTTCTTAATTTTAAATTGTCCATTAATCTTTCTGATTGAAAGCTTAGGGAAAGCATCTTTTTTAAAGGTCATTTGTGACTCTAGTGGTATAAGGTAAGTAAAGGAGTACCTTAATCTGCTTCCAAAAATTCAAGTAATATGTATAATCAAGAGAGGTGCTTTGATACTTTAAAAATTAAGTAAGTACCTTGAAGTTTTCTCATATTTTATTTGTTGCTGTTGTTTAGTGATCTTTCCATCATGTCTAACTCTTCAGTAATCCTTTTGGTACTTTCATAGCAAAGATACTAAAGTAATTTTACATTTCATTCTCCAGCTCATTTTACAGCTGAGGACAGCTAGTAAGTGTCTAGGACCAGATTTGAATTTATGAAGATGAGTCTTCCTGACTCCAGACCCAGCATTCTATTTATGGTACCACTTTACTCAGCATGAAAAAAAAAAAAAACTATAAGTCAAATCAACTTAATGTTGATTCCTCAACAATAAAATAGGGATAATACCTATCTCACAGAGTTGTTGAAGATCAAATGAGTATTTGTAAAATAATCCAATTGCAAGCTAATCCAATCTCCCTCATTTTACAGATTAAGGAATCTAAGTTCCAAAAATGTTGTGATTTGCTCATAGTTGTTCAGTTATTAAACCTCAACAAGACCTCCTACTGCATGCAGAGTTAATTCTAAATTAATTCTAATACTGCCACACAATTTTTTTTCCAATTTTTTTCTTTCTATTGAATAGAAGCTCTGTGTTAAGGGAAAAAAATAATTTTGACTAAATTACCATTTCCATATATATGGATATAGGTCTACACATTTAATATATATAAATTGTTAGGTAAATAACAAAGTCATGTTATACACACACACACATACAAACACACACACACATGTAATGTAAAACAAAATTAGGAATGCAAGTCCTGCAAGAAAATGATGATATATATCCTCCAAATTTTAATATAAATTATTTTATATTGATTATTTTCCATGCTCCTTTCCACTACAACAGTTTAGTTGAGAATTATCCGAAGACTCATAACAAAGTGAGTAGTTTTGGAAAAAAATCAAGATATACAAAAAGAGCATCTAATCAGTGATGAGAAAAAAATTGAAGAAAGAGTCAAGATGGGTCTGGAAGTTGGGTTTCCTAGCATCTGAGATCCATGAAGCCCTCAGAGATTAGGTCAGTTAAACCCCATCAAAATGATAAATCTCAAAAACAACCTTTCCAGCAAATGGTCATCCATTTGGTTTTAGACCTCCAGTGATGGGCAATTCACTATGCCCTAAATTAACCCATATTATTTAATAAGGAATTTTTTCCATATATTGAACTGAAATCTATCTTTCTTTAAATTTACTCATTAGTCTTAGATCTGCCCTCTATAGTCATTCAGAACAAATCCAAAGCTTCTTTCACAAGAAAATCTTCCAAAAAGTGAAGACTCATATCATGTAAAGGAATCAAAGTAGTATAGAGGGAAAAGACTTTTTTTTTTTAGGGTTTTTGCAAGGCAAATGGGATTAAGTGGCTTGCCCAAGGCCACGAAGCTAGGTAATTATTGAATGTCTGAGGCCAGATTTGAACTCAGATACTCCTGACTCTAGGGCTGGTGGGGAAAAGACTTTTAATCAGTGAAATTAAGTACCAGTCTAGCTCTCTAAAAGACAACTAGGTGATACAGTGAATAGAACACTGAACTTGACATCAAGAAGATTCATTTTCATAAGTTCAACTCTGACCTCAGATACTTAGCTGTGCAACCTTGGGCAAGGAAGTCACTTAACCCTGTTTGTCTCAGTTCCTCATCTGTAAAATGACCTGGAGAAGGAAATGGCAAATCGCTCCAGTATTTTTGCCAAGAAAAATGCAAAATAGAGTCAAAAAACAGTAAATTCCAAATTGGGATCACAAAGAGTCAGACACAACTAAAAATGGCTCAACAACAAAAACCACAACAACCCCCTAGTTCTGCTAAGTGTAGATTTGGCCTACTAATACTTAGACAAGTACCTAGAAATTATTTTTTTCATTTACAAAATTTATATTAGGCTATATTACTTCTTTTTTTTACATTAACAAAAATCCTCATTAAATTTTATTTCAATTTTGCAGGTACAGACCAGAAGCAAGTTTTACATAAGCATAGTAATAGTCATGAGTACATTTACTGGGTCAGATGGCTACAGTTGGTTGTGGACATTTTCTAGAGTGCCTATTGCTGGCTAATTTACCATCTTCACTTACCATTCAATTGTTCTTATCTTTTATATTTCTTCTGCTTGGAAAGTTACTGTTATGTCTATTTAATCTTTTCTGACTTTTAAAAACTGCTAATATGGTCAGTCAAAAAATTTCTGTTTTTTTTTAAAAGAGTTTTAGGATCTGACAGTTCAAAGAAAAAAATGAACTAGTACAAGCTACTTTAGCCATCAATATAAGTACTAATATTGTTTGACTGACTCCTGGTTACTTTTGGTCAGACATTGAAATTATCATACTTGACAAGTCAACAGCTTTAAATCTGTGATACCACATCTGATCATTCCCCCTTAGTCTTTTTCTTGAAAACTTCAGGGTAGCATCATTAGTTCCTCTAACTGAAGCACACATGATATGATTTTTAGTCCCTTTAGCATTCTACACATTCTCCTCAGTATGTCAATATAACATGTAAAATGCAACATCCATAGCTCTAAATTATATTCCAAATGCTGTCTGCCTAAGACAAAGTACAATGGAATTACCTACTACCTCCTTCACTTAAGATAGCATACTTTTAATAATGCAATATAGGATCACGTTCACACTTTTAGCTGTCATATTACACTATTATTAGCTCATATTGAGCTTATGGTCCAGTAATGCCCAAGGATAATATTTTTTCACATTTAATGCTTTCTAGCTACATTTTCTCCATTTTGTATTTATACAGTTGTTTTTTTTATTTCCACCATTGTCAGATTTTTATTTACAGTCATTAAATTTCATCATTTAATTTGGTTCAGTTAAAAGAAGACTAGTTCATAGGCATTCAGAAGAAGATGTGTTTAAAAAAGAGTTCTTTGAAGACTTTGAAAGGTTTACCCTCATCTTACTCTAAATTTCTATACTTTCTGATATAGCTTGATTGATAAGAATTGGCTAACAAAGTTGACTTAGAAAGTTTCATAAAGTTTCATAGTTCTTTGAAAAGTCAGAAAACACAGAACTGAAAAAAACTTCAACAAAAGATTGTTGTCCATAAACATTGAGTGAGTAAGCTCACTGCCCCATGAATAAATCTATATTCAGTGAGAAGAGTAGATTTAGAAGAATTATGTATGGGACATCTAGAAATGAAGAACATATGGGTATCTAAATAGGAAAGGATGCACATGCAGGGAACATATGTAATTAGGTTATACACATGGAAGGGCTGAGAATGCTGATTGAGAACTAGTTGCTACTGCTTGGTAAATGAAAATTGTTTAATAAAAACTTGTTGTCTTGACTTGATCACTGGGAGAATTATATAAAAGAGAAAATAAATCCAGCAGATAGAGAACCAAGCTACTAAACTTTAGTAACTAAAACTTACTAAAAATAGTATCACAGTTGATGACTATCCCTAATTCTCCAAATGAGGTGAAGAAAAAGTTAAATGAGTTGATCATAACACTATTATCTCTCCTCTGCAAAGAAAGATCTATCAATCATAACATCCAATGAATATTTCTTAGATCAAAGAGTTGATATAAGAAAACCCTGTGGATATTATTTTAGGGCATTAATGTTTGGACTCGATAATCAACCAAAGAAGTATTGAGCAACTTTTGTTGGGGAAGAAATGGAAAATATGGTAGTATAGCATTAGAGAGAGAACAATGCCTAGTGGACTACTGATCTGGTAAAGAGCAGGGCAATTGATATTAGTAGAAGTCAAAGGCAGTTTGGCAAGCTTTGGAAGCATGTGTAATTCTTCCATGTGTATATCCTAATTACATATGTTCCCTGCATGTGCATCCTTTCTCATTTAGATACCCATATGCTTCTCATTTCTAGATGTCCCATACATAATTCTTCTAAATCTACTCTTCTCACTGAATATAGATTTATTCATGGGGCAGTGAGCTTACTTATTCAATGTTTATGGACAACAATCTTTTTCTGTTTTTAATAATAGTATTTAATTAAAATTTTTATATTGTTATTTAATTAAGATGCTTTTTATTAATTAAATATACCCTCTGACTATTTAGTAAACATAAAATGCATCAGTGAGGACATGAGGATGAAGCATAAGTTAGAGTCTGGAAAGGAGTCTCATTTATAAAATATCTAGAAGCTGGTGAAGCTAACTTGAAACCCACAAGGGAGGCTGGTGGGGGAGGGAGGATGAGGAATCATGGGCTTCAGTGACAATACAATTAAGTTCAAATCAACAAAAAAGCACCAACTGTGAAAGTTATTTTGCTAAGTTGAAAATACACAAAGTATAATACTGATTCTGCTCTCATTAAGCTTGTACCTTAAGAGGGAAAAGGCCAGGAAAAACAAACAACTGAGATATAAAACAGAGTGCAGCAAAATGCAGAATAGAGATTCAGTTAAAATAGTTTTAGAAATTCAAGTTTAAGAAATTCAATCTATTTGCACCTAGAGGAGTCATGAAAGATGTCAGAGGAAAAAATGATACAAGATATCAATACACAATTATACAATTGAAACAGGGAGGAGACCTTGAGCAAAAGCACTAAGATAGCTTTATTCAAGTGCTTAGAAAAACTTCTCAAAAGACTTGGGGGCAGGAAAGTAGAAAGGAAAATAAGAATTTATTAAGTGCCTACTATGTACCAAGCAGTGGACCAAGTGTTTTATAAATATTTTCTCACTTGATCCTCACAACAATCCCACAAGGTTTGTGATATTATTATAACCATTTTACAGTTGAATAAATTGAGGCAGATAGCAATTGTATGTTTTACCCAAGGTTACACAAATAGTGTCTGAGGCTGGATGTGAACTCATATCTTCCTGTCTCCAGTCCCAACATTATATTCACCAAGCCACCTAAGTTGGACAGCCACTGTAGGGTAAGGAGAGAGAGCCTAGGGCATTCTGCTGGAGATTTCCCTCCAGCTTGATATAAATCCAGTAATCAAAACATTTTAGATCGATCAGTCCACTAATTATCAATCTACCTACCCATCATCCAACTCATCCTTGTCCACAAGGATGTGATAAGAGAGGTGTTTAAGTACACTGGTAAAATTTGCTATCCTATATCCATAGCATTTTCCTGATCTACTAGTCTATCAAACCCTGTCAAAAAAGGAAATGAAGTTGGCTATAAAATTCCCACAAAGTCTCACAGTTTCCCAATGACATTAATCAATTAATTTATCATTCAATCTTCGATTCTTCTCATCCTGGAATTTCTTATATGGTAAATCACTCCTCTTATTCCTATTAAAATAATCTACTACCATAGCACAGGAGTATATGATTACAATATCTTCTCAGTGAAACCCACTGCATATCTATGACATCCACTAACAGCCTCTTCCAGCAGTCATTTTAGGATCCATTCCCACTGAGTACCCTAGTACCAGGGTGACCATAAGGAGATACTCTTCTGATCTGACTTGGATTCATGTATTTTGAAAAAAGTGAGACAACTGGGTAAAATGGGAAGAAATTCCAAGTATCTATGTGTCTCTTTGCTCATTCCACTATCTTTATCTCATTTTAATATATGGATATAATATATATGTGAATGTGTGAATGTGCACGTGTATGGGATTCAGGAGCCTCAAAAGTCAACTGGCAATGTGATATGGAAGTTGGCATCTATAGTTACCAGCAAAAATCACAAAGAACTGAGACTAATCAGCAAGTTTCAAAAAGTATCTAGGTGATGGAAATGTTCCGATGACCTGTAGGGATTACAATATGTTGCATTTCTTCTACAGCCAAATAACAACATGTGTACAAAATTCAGGTTGTCTAACTACTAGAAGAGAAATTTAGTTACTGCTTGAAGGAGTAATTCTCATATCCTTCAGTTTAGTATAGAGAATGATGTATTACTTGAAACAAGAGAAGAAATGCATCTAGAGATGTAGAGAGAGAAATATTGGGAGTTTAGAAGGTAGAGGCACATCATAGAGATAAGGAAAGAATGAGCATAATTAAATTATTGGAACTATGCAAGAACTTCAAAAGTTTTAATTTAAATTTAGAGGTGGCAGTGTCCTTCAAGATCATCTAGTTAGCTTTCTCGTTTTATTTATGAATGTACTCAGCCCAGGAAAGTTGAATTACTTGTCCAAAGTCATCAAACAAGTGTCTTAATAAAACAGGATTTGAAACCAGAGCCTGACTACAAATTCTGCACTTACACTTTTAACAATGATTTTCTCTTCCCTTAAATGGTGGAACTAGACAATGAGTAGAAAAAAAAATGCCTCTTGTGCTCCAGGAACAATGAGGATCATTCAAAGGTTCTGTCAATACTCTTGAAGTCAACTATTACTTATCAAAAGAAAGAGAAAATGACTATTTCCCTATAGAGAAGAACTGAGGTGGCCCTAACAGTAACCAATGAGAAATAATGTGTCTGTCTGTCTGTATGTCTCTCTCTCTCTCTCTCTCTCTCTCTCTCTCTCTCTCTCTCTCTCTCTCTCAGTTCATATCAAGAACATGACAAAAAAGTCTCCAGAGAGTTCTTAAAAGTGACAACCAGTATCCACTTCTAATGATTCACATGGGGACAAATGATACATCCATAAGGAATTTAGAAAACATCTCTAGAAATTATGAAGTCTCAGACAAGAAAACTCTAGAGGCACAAGTATTTGGTTTTTGTTTTTATATGTTTCCCTTGCTGATTGTAGGTAGAGGGTTTGAAGAAAATGTCGAGGAGAGAGGAGAGGAGAGGGGAGGGGCAGGGAGAGGAAGGAGGAGAAGGAGAGAAAGGAAGAGAGAGAGAGAGGAAGGAAGGGAGGAAGGAAGGGAGGAAGGGAGGAAGGAAGGAAGGAAGGAAGGAAGGAAGGAAGGAAGGAAGGAAGGAAGGAAGGAAGGAAGGAAGGAAGGAAGGGATCAAAAACCCAATATTCAGGAAAGAAGGGCAAAGGGCAATAATTTTATAGTATCAGATTTGGGTACCCAAATCATGATGTGTGAAAGATAAACAAAATCAACTAGAAATCTTAATGCAAAAAGATAAATTATCTCACACTGATATGCCTGAAATGTAATAGAATGTGATACATGACTGACATATGGCAATAGAAGGGAATGCTTTATTCATAAGGAATAGATTAGTTAAATGTTATAATGAGGTCTTACTATATATTCAGAAGTTATTCATATATATATCTTTTTTGAGGACATTCATGTTTTCCAATATACTTTATATCCATTATCTCATTTGTTCACTCAAATAACTCTTTGAGATAAGCATTGCAATTATTATTATTCTCATTTTACAGAGAAGGAAACTGAGGCTCATAGAAATTAAGTAACTTGCCCTTAGTCACTCAAATACTATATGTCAGAAGTAGATTCCTTAATTCTAAATCCAGTCAACACTATTTCCACAATACCATTTTTCTCTTGTTTGACCTTCATTCTAGAAGAAGACCATGGCATCAAGAAGGCAATACCATGACATTAGGGAGGTAATACCATGACATGCATGTGAACTGGTTATGACCAAGGGAGTACTATGCTAAATCACCAGATTCACCCTTTTCCTCTGGAGCCATCTGGGTTTAGTGGTCAGATATGGATCAAGATAACTGTGGATGTCTCTGGACATGAGATAATCCGGGTTAAGTGACTTTCCAAGGGTTACTCAGATAACAAGTATCAAGTATCTGAATCCAAATTTGAACTCAGATTCTAATTCCAGGGTTGATGCTCTATATGCATCATCTTGCTGCTCTTCTCACTAATAGAATGGTGAAAACAATTTTGGTAAGCACTACAGAAAGCAGAAACAAAAGTAATGAATACTTACTCTAAGCCAGCATGGGTCTATCAAAAATAAGCAATTGCAGACTAAATTCATTTCCATGCTTGACAGTTACTAGATTAGTAGGTCAGGGAAATGTAAATATAGTATTAACTTTACTAGAAAATACATTTCAACAAAGTATTTGAAAAATTCTTCCTTTATTCTTTTAGACTTAACATTCATTTAATTTGGAGGCTTTTATCAAGTACATCACAAAAATTTCTCTGCTTCCTCATTCTCTGCAACAGTTGATGGAGCACAAATTACTATTATTTTCATGAAGGTTATTTTGCAAATCTTCATCATAAGAACTGAGTTACAAGATGGCCAAATGCCCCATGAAATTATATTTTATATTCCTTTTTGTCTTTGATTACACAACAAAACCAACCTCCAACTCCTTTATTTACTTTTCCAAGGAAAATCAGTAAATCATTTTTTGTTTTGTCACAAATTCATCTTATTATTTGGTTTAGTTTCTATCAATAACAAGATAAATACAATTCAATTTATCCAGGAGCAGCATATCCATTCTCTCATATTTAGATAAGTATCTCATATTTGGAGTACCAAGAGTCAAGTTAAATTTTCTGGATTATCTAAAAACTTTATTTTTTAGAATCTTATTCTTTCCACCATCAATGGAGAAGCAGTAGTGGGTTCCACAGAATTGAGAGAGATTTTTATCTTTTTTATTTTATGGATTGTTTACTGGCAGAAGTAATTCCTAGGAAATTTTGTTCTCATTGATGTGTTATCATTTTACATTGTTAAAAGCCCTTAGAAAATGGTAAGGAGTTATGTCAAAGTTTATTTTTCCCCCTCCCTCCCCTATGGGGGGTGGGGGGAAGGTGTTAAATGTTTGTATAAACAGGTAATATTGGAATGACTTGAGTGATTCCAAAGTGATTCCAAAATGTAAGTTCTAATAAAATTGGGAGCACTTTTGATCTTTGCCCAATCAAAATTGGCAATCTGTACACAGATGATCCAGAAATTACTTCCTCATCAATAACCAGTTTCCTGTTTATTTAAAAGAAATAACATTAATTTTAGTTATATAATACTATATAATACTAATATTCTTTGCCTTACAACTCTGTCTTGAAGAAAGTAGTCATAGTATATAGACATAATTCTTCTGTACCATCTAAAAACCTCTCTTGCTTCTTACTCCTAAACTATATTTTCCAATATATTTTTGTTCCCCCTTATGGTCTTCTTTGCTTTCAATTCACATCTGCTCCCTATCAGAGTTTATATAGACTGTCCTAAAGGAGAGCTTTGACTGGAATTCTTACCTCAGAGAGAATTCAAGCTTCTTGCACAGTCTCAGAACTATCAAGAACTTCCCAAGATTGGTCTGAGTCAGACTATGTCAATTCACATTATGTTTCCACAACTCATAAAATACTAGAACTGTAAGGCACTTTAAAGATACTCTAAGCAAGCCTCTCTTTGTACAGATGTAGATACTAAGGTTGTAATTATATATTGCCTTAACTAAATAACTCATATATAAACAAACTTTAACACCCACAGTTTTTGACTCTAAGCCCTATCTTCTAGTACATTCTGAACTTTTATATATGTAGAAATTAACATCACAAGCATCCTCAAAGGAGAATTACATCAATATGTTAAGGGTCTGCTTAATTGGATTTGGTTGCTTGGTTCTTGCTCACTGTTATCAAAGAAGATCAAAACAACATCACTATATTAGAGACAAGTTGTAGTGTGTGTACAACTATGACTGATCAAACTAATATGAGTTCCTAATGTTCTACCTCAGGTCAGGCACAAGTAGAACATGTGGTTTCCTGAGCTGCTTCAATTCTGCCTTCTTTCTTCATAGAGTACAGCCCCCTCACTGATGAGGACATACCATGCTGGGCATTCCTGTGCCAGTGTCTCCCATGCTGAGAAATCAATTCCTAAGTTCTTAAGAGAGGCCCTGGGTGTGTCCTATGACTTTTACTGATTACCTCTCCCATCCCACCCCCACCCCCTGTAAGCACTTGCCCTGTGTGAGTTCTCCATAATTTGGCAAGTATGCATTTCACATTCTAACTAAAAGGCCAGCCCATTAGAGTTCTCTTCTCTCTAGTAATGTTGGAATGCCTGGCAGTTTAGCTCAAGAAAGGACCTCAGTGTCTGTTGTCTTCTCCTGCCAATGATGTTCAAAATCTTCCTAAGATAATTTAAATGGAAGTGATTCAGTTTCCTGGCATGGTTCTGGTAAACTGTTGAGGTTTCACAGGCATGAAGGAGACCACCCTACAGGAGAGCTTTGACTGGAATTCTTACCTCAGAAAGGACTCAAGCTTCTTGCACAGTCTAAGCAAGGAGGCTGTGTAGATTTTCAGTTTGCCAACCTAATACCTCTTTTCTGGCAGTGTATCTAATCAACCTCATTAATTCGTAGCTCCCTAGGAAGTATACTGCCAAGTTAGGTGAACTTGTCCACAGCACTCAAAACTTCTCCATTTGCTGTAACCAGTGGTTCCACATATTAGATGATGTGGTGCTGGCTGATGGAGCACCTGTATTTTCTTGTTAATTGTTAGACCAAAATTAACATAAACAGTAATAATTGGGTTTAATTGGCATGGAAATTCTTTCTATCAAGGCCAAGTAAAGACAACTTATGATCTTAGAGATTTACCTAAGGTTCAGAGGAGTAGAGTATCATATAATATTTTAGACTTGGAGCTCAAAATCACCTTAGAGACCATTAAGTCCAAACTTTGATTTAGCAGATAAAGAAGCTACCGAGATACAGAATGGTTTAGAGTCTTGCCTAGAATCACAAAGATTATATATGTATATATGTATATATACATATATATAATATGTATACTATATATGTACAAACGTGTGTGTGTGTGTGTGTGTGTGCACGCGCACGTGGAGAGAGAAAGAGAGAAGCAGTGTTTTATTGGGACCTCTCTACACGAATGAAAACACTGTTCCATCCAAGTCCCTCTCCCATGCATATACACATAATTGTATAGAGATATAGATACACACATATACATATATAGAGACACCTTTATTTACAATTAACTTCTATAATAATCCCCTCTTTTTCCAAAGCTAGTTCCTCCCCAGAATCACTGCACAGCAGTATTATACACAGGGTAATTTATTCTAATCCCCATGGGGGTTGGGGACGGAGGGATGCTTGGAGGGAGGTTTTAGAAAGGAGGAGGAATCTGTTCTGAATCAATGGTGACTGAATCAGGACAGGGCTCATGAGACTTTGAGCTAGGTACAATCCTTCTCCTCACTCACAATCCTATTCTGGTACATATCTTCATTACCCAAAAATTTCCTCAGAACTGAATCAGCCTCTGATGAAAGAATGAACAGAGCTAGAATCTGCCTCCTTCCTTTGTTTCACTTTGGAATTATCTTTGCTCTTAATGTTTCCCAAAACTCTAATGAATAATAGGGTGCATAAAAAAAGGATAAAATGAGAATCAATCTCTCTACAAGGATTAGGGAATCACTTCTTGTGAGTTGCTGTGCTAGGTTCTTGTCATACAAATACAAAAGTAAGACAACCCCTCCCCTCAAAGAGTTTACATTTTGTGTGGGGTTATACTACTTGCTTACAAATCAGTAAATTTAGCATTTATACAAAATAGATACAAAACAACTAGAGAATTTAAAGGACCACTAACAACAGGGGAAATCAAAACAGCTAAGAAAAGAAAGTCAGAGAGAATAAAAAGGGTTTTTGCTTTGACTAAGATAACCAAATGCCTAATATTTCCTTCTCTAAATGAATGATTTTAGTGTTTCTGATAGTTAATAACAAAATGATCCAAAATACACAACATACTTTACATCCCTGAGAAAAAAATACACTTCATCAAGTTCTCATGATGTTGGTTCTGACAAGTTCACATCATAATGACACTAATTAGTATTTGACATTTTCAACCTCTTTACCAACAGTACAGAATGCTGCTCATTTGCCAACATATAGTGGCTATGTAGTAAAATATTTATCATATAAGAAAATTTTGTTTTGAATATTTTGTGAACATTTTGATATGCCAAGCATGCTGAAGAGTTCTTCGCTTCACATTTTTTCCTCTCTGAGCATTTCTATTTTATTAAGATGCATCTTTACATACTAAATGACTTTTGTAAAATTTAAATTCATGAACAAAATGTCTGCCATATTTCTGGAGCTTAGGGGATGCCAAAAGAAACTATTATTTATATTTAAGATTCCATTTATTTCACCTCTACCTATCACAGTGTCAAGAGAGATTCCCATTCAAATATGTGCTTCTTTTATGACTTAAGTCAACTCCATTTCTCTACAAATACATGAACCCAAGTCTTTTCTTAGTCAACTGAAGTTAGGTCTATTTTTAAAGGTTTTTTTTATTATTTAAATAATTTTATTTTTTCCTTTGTCATCAGGATTTGGGGTTGTGCCATCTGATTTAGAAATTAACTAATTAATTCTCTCATTTACCTTTGCTGTACAGATCTAACTAATGATAGTAGATGTTTCTGAAAGGAAGGAAAAGATAGCCCTTCTTTATCTCTTTTCAGTCTTGGAAATGAATTGAACAATATTTAAAATCTGTCTCCAACTCTACAACCACTTCAGCAATTTTTATAGATCTCCAAATTAGAGTTGACAAGCCATCAGGAGTCATCCAGTCCAAAATCTTATTTTATAGGTGAAGAAACTGAGGCTGCAGAAGATTAGAACAGACCCTGCAGATTTCACAGAAGTAATTGTCACAAGTGGGATTTAAATTTAGGATCTCTGACTCCACCCATTATTTTCTTTGGTTTCCATGGTGACACAGTTAAAATTCAAGCTTTTAAGAGAGGTATTTCCTTCTGTTTGGCTTAATTTGTCAATTGAACATGGGATTTACTTGTTGAGCCCATTTTTTTCAAACTGTGCAGAAATTAGTTTCAGTTTCTAAGGCTTCATAAGGCTTTAACAAGTTTAAGGAGGCTAATCAATAATCTGTTTATAGACACAACTACTTTCTAGCAGCTAAACTACTCTTAAGCCTTCCTAGCTCTAGATCAGTATATACTGAGATTCAACCCCTGTGGAGTTCATTAGAACCAGCCACTGACATAGGAGAGCAAGTAGAATATCTGATGACTTTACCACAAGAAGTTGTTCTTATCTGGTCAGTTAGGAATTAGTCAATAAATAAAAATACCAAAGGTAGTAATGTCCTAAGTGGGACATTGTAGATATTGTCATAATTTATCCAGATTTCATAAATGGTTTTGGTAGAGTCACTCAGAAGATATTTTAAAAATAAATGTTATAGATAAAAATTCTTGAAGAGAAATCATACAAAATCCTTCTCAAAACAGGTTCCCAGGATTTTACAGGATCACCTAAGATTATTTTGAGAAGAAGATTGAAAATAAAATGGTGAAAAATCAGTGAATGCAGTATGGGGAGAAAGTTCAATTGAGCTGAAATTTACTGAAAGTATTAGGTCAGAGAAAAGTAGATGTATCATTCAAAAAAATCATCAAATGTTTTCCAACAGTAAAATTATTCATTTAAAACTTGGAAATTTTAAATCATTACAGAATTGATAAAAATGGATATTCCTATATCAGAGGTAGAATAAATTATTTGAATTCTTTTCTCTTAGTTTATAATACTTCAATTCTAATAGATAACTAAAGCATAACTATGCATTGGATTTGTAGCTAAAAGAATGAATGAGATAGAGTTCCAATTCTCCCACTTATTAGATAAGTGGCCTTGAACAAATTTACTCATCTGCAAAATGGGGATGGTAATATTTACTCTCTAACCAACATAGTTTTTTTTAATATCATTCAACAAATTGTGAATAATGTGTATGCCAACTATTATTAATTTGTAGCTTACTATAATTATCATTAGAATCATTATTATAAATCATTAGATGGGTTCCTTAACAGAGGAGTCTAATAATACAAAGAGTCACCAAGGAACAATATGGAAAATGAAGAGAAAAACAAATTAAAGGAAAGATAGGTGACAACCAATAAGTCCTCATCATTTATGTTTCCAGTTACCTTAATTAGGTGCATTCGTGGAGAACTTGCATGGGATGAGTCCTGAGAGATACTGAAGTAAATATTCATCAAGCAGGCCTAATGCATATGAGCAAGAATTTGGTGGAAACAATGTTATGTAGAAACTGAGTTAAGTTTTGAATTTCCTCCAGAGAACAAGTTAACATAGAGCAAAAGGGTTAAACCTATGACTCAAAACTTTTCAGAGCATCCAGATGAAGGCATCAAGAAACAGATTAAAATGTAATTGGGAAATGTTTAACAAACTAAAATTGCAGTATATGTATTTCATTTTAGGCTTTATAAGTCAATATGCAGAAGTTTGCTACTATTGGTGTAGAGGACAATATAGCATTAAAGGACTAGAAGATAGAGTGAATTTGTATGTTTGTTCTACCTCTCTTTTCAAAGCACATGGCCCTTAGAAAATGCTTTTAAAAAAAAGAAACAAAAAAATTCTTTTTAAAAGAGAAAGAAACAAACCACGTATAAATATTCAGACATCAGGGGAAAGGGCTAGGAGACCCAGATAAACATTGTTACTGCAGTGGCATTACTGGGCTATCCCTAAGGCTTACCTAACTGCATTTTCAACTTCTTACAGTCTCTGCCCAACAATATACAGAGCAATTTCAGTTCCCCAAAATTTAAAGTCTAGCTTTTTTCAAGTTTTATATCCTATCTATAGAAAGCTCCAAAATAGAAAAAATGATAGTCAAGCTTTCAGCAAAATGCCTAATACAAAGCAAGCATTTAATAAATGCCTGCTGGTTGATTCATTGATTGTGTAGTATTCAGGGCCACTGATCACAGAAATCTTCTTTCTGCTTCTGCAGCCTGACTCCTCTGTCTTCACCACTATGCTAAGAGAAGACTTCAAGTCAGAATTTCACTGAATACAGTTTTGTATATATCAGAATCTTTACCAGAAGCACCTAGTCTAGTCAATTCTCCCCTCCAAGATGTAGCTTAAATGCTAAAGGAAAAAGTCAACATTTTAAATTATTTACCAAAGTATAAATTATCACTCTTCTTGAGCAAATGGTCACCTGTATAATAAAACCATTCAGAGTTAAAACAAGATTCACTCAAACCTCACTATTATCTGAAATATTATATACATTTGCTAGCATGAACAATAAGACACCAGGCAAAAATTAAAGGTATAAACATTGCCCAAGAAGAAATAAAATTACTGTTATTTGGAAGCAACATGATAGTATATTTTGAAAACCAGGAGGAATCAACAAAGAAACTGTAAGGATTAAAAGGTTAGTAAAGTTGCAAGATGCAAAATGCATTTGAAAAGATCTTCAATATTTTTATGTTGCAGCAGCAAAAATTTTTAAAAAGACACGAAATGATAGAAAGGAGGAAACTCCCATCAAAATAACTACAAAAGCATAAACTCTCCAGGAGTCAACCTACCAAGACAGATTCAAGACAAACACAATTAAAATACATTTTTGATAGAAATAAAGAAGCCAAATAACTAAAGATGTTTGTTCATAGTTGGACTGAACCAATATTAAAAATATCACCTAAATAAATTTATATATTTAAAGTCACAATCAAAATACCAAGAGTTTACTATATAGAGCTAAACTAAATGATTAAATTTATTTGGAGAAATGACTGAGCAAGTTTTGGACTATATTTGTGAAGGAATACTACTGTGCCATTAAAAATCATAAAGGAGATAGTTTCAAATAAGATAAGATTTTTATGAACTAATATAAAATAAAATGAGCAGAACAAAGAAAAAGTATAAAATAATAGCAATATTGCAAGACCAAACAACTTTGAAAGACTTAAAAATTCTGATAAATATAATGACTCCTCCCCATCTGGGCCAGCACCCTTTCCCTGGGACTGAGACCTGGATTGCACCAAGTTTTAGCTATCATTATTTATATCTTGTACCACAAATAGAAAAGAACCTGGATATAGAATTGAATGGGGAGAAAAAAGCAGACTAGAATGAATTTTGAAAATTATATATAGGCTTCAATGAGCCCGAACTTCTCCCTGAAACAAAAACACATCTTTTGTAACAATAGCATTCACTATGAGAAGAAGAATCCACTTTTCTACTATTTCTGAAAGAGACAACATGGTTCAGTAGAAGATAAAAGACTGGTATTAGAGTGGGGAAGATCAAAGTTTAAGTCCTATCATCAAGTCATTCTACTGCATTCTGGCCCAGACAACTAGAAGTTGCTGGTGAGCTGTAATGCAGAATTCCTTAAACCAATGAAACCATAGGGACAAGTCAAAAATAAAACAAATCACTATGACCAAGAAAAACTGTATGTACTTCAAAGAGCCAAAATTCTAAATCACCTAAAAGGCTTTAGAAAAACATTTTGTGGACCTACATAAGTTGTAGCATAGTGAACTGTCTTTCTTGTTTGTAAGAGTCAGGGTAAAAGGTATCATCCAATAGATAGATTACTAGACAAGTAGGTAAGACAAGTATTAAGGGTGAGATATAACATTATTTCTTCCACTGGTACCTACGTAATGTTGAAAGAACTAGAGAAAAGCTGCTAATCCATTGAATAGATCCTTTTTGGAGAATTTATGCAAAGACATGAACAAAGGTCACCCAAACTCAAACAATCTTATGGAGTTGAAAAAAGTTCCTTAGAGGCCATTTAATTCAATTTTTTATAGATGAGAAAATGAAATTCAAAGGGATGTTCTTTAAAAAGAGCATATGGTCCAGTAGAGAGTTTCTGGAGTACAGAACCAGGGTTCATATCTTACCACAGGTTTTTCATCTGTAAAAAGAATAGATTGGGGAGGGTGGAGCCAAGATGTCAACAAGAGTGGAGGGTGTCCTAGGAGCTCTCTCATAAATCTTTGAAACTAAGGACTTTAACTAAATTTTCGAGAGACAGAACCCACAGGGGGCACCCAGTGAGGCAGTGCTCCTACTCAAGGTAACCTGGAAAAGAACAGAAAGGCTCTGCTCCCCGGGGTCAGAGGGGCAGCCCGCCAGAGGGGTGGCCCTCCAGAGCAAAAGAACTTCACCCTCCCAGAGGCAGCCCCAGGGAGCTGGGAGTTTCCTGACCAGCGCCCCGGGGAGCACAGGGCACAAAGTGGGGGACCAGCAGGGGACCTCTGCCAGAGCGAGCACATGGAGCCCAGCCCTCAGGGCACACAGCAAGCTGCCTGGCCACTGCTTTCCAGATCCAGGAAACAGAAGCAGGCTGAGCCGGTAAGCAGGAGTCCCCAGGACATGAGTCCATTGAACTGAGGGAGGGGAGTGAAAAGAGAGAGACTGCCCAGCTCTGTCCTCTGCCCCTGGAACAGGACTCTGTGGCTCTGACCACATTCAGATCCTGATTGCAGTCTAGGCCCCCCCCTCCGGAAGAGCAGCAGGGCCCCCCCCACCTCAGCCCCGTGGCAGAGGGGGGCACTTGTGGTCATTCACAGACCAGGAGGGAGGACAGAGTCTCACACACTGAGATCCTTGTGGGAGTATCCCCAAAGCTCAGGAAGCACCCCCAAAACAGGCGCAGGCTGGGAAAAATGAGCAAGCAGAGAAACAAGAGGAACAAAATTGAGAAATATTTTGCAAATGAGCCTAAGAAGGATCAAAACACTCAGTCTGAAGATGAGGAAGCACAAGCTCCTACATCTAAAGACTCCAAGAAAAACAGAAATTGGGCTCAGGCTATGACAGAGATTAAAAAAGACTTTGAAAATTAAATTAGGGCGTTAGAAGAAAAACTGGGAAAAGAAATGAGAGAGATGCAGGAAAAACATGAAAATGAAGTCAGCAGCCTAGTCAAGGAAATCCAAAAAAATGCTGAAGAAAATAGCATGCTAAAAACCAGCTTAGGTCAAATGGATAAAACAGTTCAAAAAGTTATGGAGGAGAAGAATGCTTTGAAAATCAGAATGGGCCAGATGGAAAAAGAGATAAAAAAAACTCTGTGAGGAGAACAAATCCTTCAGACAAAGAATAGAATTCAGGGAGATTGATGAATTTGCCAGAAATCAGGAATCAATACTTCAAAACCAAAAAAAAATGAAAAATTAGAAGAAAATGTGAAATATCTCATTGAAAAAACAACTGATATGGAAAACAGACTTAGGAAAGATAATTTAAAAATTATTGGAATACCTGAAAGTCATGATCAGGAAAAGAACCTTGACATCATTTTCAAAGAATTACTACAGGAAAATTGCCCTGAAATCCTAGAATCAGAGGGCAAAATAGAAATGGAGAGAATCCACTGATCCCCCTGAAAAAGAGATCCCAAAAAACCAATCCCTAGGAATATCATAGCCAAGTTGCAGAACTCCCAAGTCAAAGAGAAAATATTACAAGCAGCCAGAAGGACACAGTTCAAATATCGTGGAGCTGCAGTCAGGATCACACAGGACTTAGCAACAGCTGCATTTGAAGCTCGTAGGGCTTGGAATACAATATACTGGAAGGCAAAAGAGCTTAGAATGCAACCGAGAATCAACTACCCAGCAAGGCTGAATGTCCTCTTCCAGGAAAAAAGATGGACTTTCAATGAACCAGGGGAATTTCAAATGTTCCTGTTGGAATGGCCAGAGCTGAACAGAAGGTTTGATCTTCAGGAGAAGGGGAAAATATGAGGGACTTAATGATGATGAACTGCATGTATTCATGTATAGAAAAATGACACTGATAATATTCATACGAACCTTCTCAGTTAATAGAGAAGGTAGAGGGAGCTTTTATAGTTGAAGCACAGGAGAAAGCTGAATTCGAAGATAAAATATGGTGTAAAAATGGAGTCAATAGAAAAAAAGGGAAATGTAATGGGAGAAAGAAAAAGGAGAGGGGGAATAGGTCAAGATATTTCATATAATAAGATTTTTCTTTATTATAATAAGCTATTGCAATGATATGGAAGGGGGGAAGGCAAGGGGAGACAAGAGAATCTTCGCTCTTATTAGAGGTGGCTAGGAGAGGAAACAGCATATATACTCAATGGGGGATAGGCATTTGGAGTAAGAAGGAGGGGGGGGACGGGGGGGAAGGGGGGAATGTGAGTGATGGAGGAGAGAATGGACCATGGGGGGGGGAGTGGTCAGATATAACACATTTTTTTTTTACTTATTGCAAGGGGCTGGAATTGGATGGCTTGTCCGGGACCACAGGGCCAGGTGGATTCTGGGCCTAAGGGGTGGTATGGGGGCTCAGGGCCTCTGGGCCCCAGGGACAGGGATCTGTCTCCTGCACCACTCAGCTACCCTACAGCAGAGTCAGAGTGAAAGGAGAGAGAAGATATAGTACATGGTAGTGGAGAAATACGAAAGGAGGGAGTTGTGATCAGCAATGGCAATGCTGGAAAAATATGGAAGTAACTTTTGTGATGGACTTTTCATAAAGAATGTGATCCACCCACAACAGAGTTGTTGGTGTTGGAACAAAGACTCAAGCACATCTTTTATTATTATTATTTTGGGGGAGAGGGGTGCAGGGCAAAGGGGGCTGGGTGGCCTGCCTGGGGCCACAAAGCAGGATGATGCTTGGGTGTCTGAGGCCGGATTTGGCCCCAGGTGCTCCTGGCTCAAGGGCCAATGCTCTGTCCACCACCCAGCCACCCCTACTATTATTACTTTTTTATTTTATTTTGGGTCTTTTTTTCTTTTTTTTTTGCAGGGCAATGGGGTTCAGGTGGCTTGCAAATCACATGGCTGGGTGATTGTTGGGTGTACGGGGCCAGATGTGGGCTCGGGTGCTCATGGCTCCAGGGCTGGTGCTCCGTCCATTGCTCTACCTGGCCATACCTACAATTATTACTATTATTTTTTTTAATTTTAATTTTTTTCTCTCCCCTTTACTTTATCGCTGAAGCAAGTCTATATTTATGGGGGGAGGGGGTATCTCATTCACTCTTAAACAAGAATATTTTACTAATGTAAAAATAACATTAATTTTACAAAATGAGAATAAATATTAAATTAAACAAAAAACAATAGATTGGGGGGCAGCTAGGTGGCACAGTGAATAAAGCACCAGCCCTGGAGTCAGGAGTACCTGGTTTCAAATCCGGTCTCAAACATTTAATAATGACCTAGCTGTGTGGCCTTGGGCAAGCCATTTAACCCCATTTGCCTTGCAAAAAAAAAAACTAAAAAAAAGGATAGATTGTACTGGGTTGCTTTTGGGTTGTCTTCCAACTCTACATATATGTCTGTGTTCCTCTTAATCTAGGGAATTCAGACTCAAGTTCAGTACACTAACCCATACAAAACACTACCTCTATTATGATGAGACTAAACAGATGGTTGTGAAGGAAGTTCTCACATCAATGAGATCATGAATCCATTGAAATATTCAGGGTGCTTCAAATACATTAATGGAACCATTTTTATTCTTGTATATGAGTATTATTTCATTAAACCTTGAAATAAAAACAAAATTATTTTGAGGTATTCCATATGGTTCCGTTTATATAGAACACTCTGTAGAAAACATCTGATTAGCTTCTCCTGTATAATTTTATATTTTAAACTATGCCTAACATAGCTTACTGAAGAAGCAAATTAGGTTAGACCCTAAAGTAATAACCTAGATAGATAAAGGAAGATGTCCATTGTCATACAGATACAACTGTTTCCTATATAAATATTCATAGCAACAAGAAGATGTCCACAGTTCAGATTCATTCAGAAGAATAAGGAGAAGAGGCAGGGTTAAATCCAAACACTAAAACTTTAAAGCACAGTAATCATGTTATGTAATTTAAATTAGAAATGAAATTTATCACCTCAAATGAACTTAAACCCATTTATAACCCCCCAGTTTTCTCTGTTGCTGACAGTTCTTGTTTCTGTCAGTGTTGTTGTTCAGTAGTTTCAATCCTTTCCAACTCTTCACGATCCAATTTGGGATTTTCTTGGAGTGGTTTTCCCTTTCTTTCTCCAACTCATTTTACATATGAGGAAACTGAGGCAAACAGGGTTCAGTGATTTGCCTGGGGTCACACAACTAATAAGTGTCTGAGGTCAGATTTGAACTCATGAAGATTAGTCTCTTCTTAACTCCAGGTCTTACACTTGCTACCCCACTCTGTTAGTAAAACAGATTTTTTTAAAAAAAATTGGTTCTAGCAATTCTTGGACAAATGAACATCTTCTAACCTGCTCCCTTCATATGTTTCTTTCCATCATTTTCAACATCTGTGGGACTTTGATCCTAATCTAGTAAATTAATAATAACCCTGGTCTGATTTTCTCTAATGTCACATCCAATTTTCCATTCTTTTACAGTTGGACAGGTCCACCAAAGAACCCTAGGAATGAAAGTGCTTCTTCCACTAACCACAGGTCCTGCTTCCAGTCCAACCACCACCTCCATCATCCCAGGAAACAAACCCTTTAAAGATAGGACCTGGAAAGTACTTCTGTTGGATTGTAACCTTCAACATCCTGAGCAAACACAACTGCCAAAAACCTAGGAAAGAACATTGTAATCATCCACATCCTTGGTACTTATTGCTTAATGGCTCAGCATCAGAAAGAAATAGTTTTACCACTGGAAATTATATTAAATAAGATGCATTGCTATCTCCTTTGCCATTGTTCCACTAAGAAAAATAGGTCCTTTTCATCTTGCTTTCAGTTGATCAAGGATCATGGCTAACAATGAACTAAGTATGAAATACCATTGTTTTTGTTGTTTATTTTTTAAGGTAGCATGATGTTTTAATATGTTTAAAGGAATATATAGTAGAGTAGAATTAAAAATATACATCTGTCAAATTATGTATTAGCTAGACCCTTTCCAAATATCATGTCATGTTTTGGATTCTACATTCTTAAAAGAATTTAGATAAACTAAAAGGATTAGAGAAAAACAAAGATTTAACTACCAAAAAAGAATTGGTTCTATGATAAAAGTTTATTGGTATAAGATTTATCTATCTGTTTGTCTGTCTGTCTATACTTTATAGAATTCAGTAGCCTAGCAAAGCAAACCTAACCACTAACAATTATCTTGACACATACCAAGGAAATTTTTTTCTATGATAATGACAACAATAATCAGTTCTCTTTGTGATTGGAAGGCCAAAAAAGAGACAGGTAAGTTGGGTTCTGGTTTGAGATTAAAAAAACAAAAAAGAAAAAACTTCTTAATTATCAAGAAGATAACATACTGATTTAGTTACTGAGTAAATTCATGAGGTACCCTATTCCAGGAAATAGTAAAGAGGATAATAGATAATATCTGTCCCTTCCCATCCACATTCATACCTACTGCCTCATATCACTGCCTTGTCATGGCAGGACTTTGTACAGATCAATGAAAAAAATGGGCCAGGTATTCCAGCCCTGCAATGGACAAATCATAGTGAAAGGAACTATTTAATATCCTAAAAGATTAAAAATCCTAAAGTGCTACATTCAACATGCCAGCAAGCTTTGGAAAATTCAACAGTGACCACTGGATTGGAAAAGATCATTTTACATCCCAATCCTAAAAAAGGATAATGCTTCAGGATTTTCAGATTACCAAACAATTGCACTCATTTCCCATAACAGCTATGTTATGCTCAAGATTCCAAAGGCTAGGCTTCAGCAACGTATGAGCTGAGAAAGACCAGAAAGGCAGGTTGGGTTTTGAAGGCGCAGAGGAACTAGAGACCAAATTGCCATTATTTCCTGGTTTATGGAGAAAGTAAGGGATTCCAGAAAAGACATTTTCTGCTTCACTGACTACACTAAATTCTTCAACTGTTTGTATCATAACAAAATGTGAGACATCCTCAAAAAGATGAGAGTAAGATCATATTACTTGTCTCCTAAGGAACTTGAATATGGATCAAGAAGAAACAGAATTGAACATAGAGCAACTGATTTGTTTAAGACTGGAAAAGTTCATAAGTTTTCCACCTTATGTACTTAACTTATATTCAGAGTACATCATGGAAAACAGCAGGCTGGATGAGTCAAAAGCTTGAATTAAAGTTGCCAGGAGAAATATAAGCAATCTTAGATATATAGATGAAATCACATGGAAGGAAGAAAGTGAAAGGAAGTAAGAAACCTCTCGATGAGGGTGAAAGAGAAGAGTATAAAAGCTAGCTTGAAGCTTAACATCAAAAATTTTTAAAAATTAAGATTTTGGGAACTGGTCCCACCATGGAAGCATGTCATATTTGACTCAATTGGACTCAAAGTTCACTGCAGATGAAGACTGCAGCCACAAAATCAAAAGATACTTCCTCCTAATAAGAAAGCTATGGCAAATCTGGCCAATATACTGAAAAACATAAATATCACCTTGCCAATAAAGGCTCATATAGTCAAAGCTATGACTTTTTTCAGTGGCAACGAATGACTATGAGAGTTGTATTATAAAGTTGAGCAGCAGAGAATCAACACCTTTGAATTATGGTGCTAGAGATGACTTTGAGAATCACTTGAACAGAAAGTAGACCAAATCAGTTAATACTTATAGTGAATAACCTCAATTAATTACTTTAAGTTAAATACTGAAACTGAAGCTTAAATGTTTTGACTACTTAATGAGAAAGATTCATTGGAAAAGATCCTGCTGTTGGAAAAGACTGAAGGCAAAAGGAAAAGGGACTGGCATGATGGATAGATGATAAATGATAGCCATGGAAACAATAAACATGGACTTAGACTCTGAGACAGTAGATAATAGTAGGGCCTGTCAGAAGGGACTTAACAACAAAAGATAATATATATCTTGGACTAATTTATACATTCAACTTCCTGCAGGAGGGAAACTGCACCAAATGGTCTCTTGAAGACTTCCCATCTTTATCATTTAAAGCTATAGAATGGAAACATTTATTAAGTAAGTACGATATATTAGGTTCTGTGCTAAGTACTTATTGTATTAATGATTTTAATTATTTTGAGTTTTATAGTTTTTCCCCTAATCTTACTTCCCTCCCTCCACCCCCCACAGAAAGCAATTTGTCAGTCTTTACATTGTTTCCATGTTGTATATTGATGCAAATTGAGTGTGATGAGAGAGAAATCATATCCTTAAAGAAGAAACATAAAGTATAAGAGATAACAAGATCAGACAATAAGATATCAGTTTTTTTTTCTAAATTAAAGGAAATAGTCCTTGGACTTTGTTCAAACTCCATGGTTTTTTATCTGGATACAGATGATATTCTCCATTGCAGACAGCCCAAAATTGTCCCTGATTGTTGCACTGATGGAATGAATGAGTCCATCAAGGTTGATCATCACCCCCATGTTGCTGTTAGGGTGTATAGTGTTTTTCTGGTTCTGCTCATCTCACTCATGTGCTAAGTACTTTACAAACACAAGTACCTGGTTTTGATTCTCACAAAAATTCATGTGTGTTATTATTCCCATATTTCAGTTGGAGAAGATGAGGCAGATGGAAGCTAAGTGACTAGCACAAAGTAACACATTTAGGAAGTAGCTAAGATCAGATTTAAACTCAAACCTTTCTGACTCCAGGTCCAGGGCTCTATCTGTACCACCTAGCTACCTAGCAGCATCTTAATTTATACATATTAGCAAATCAAATATTTATTTCTCATATTTAAAAGTACTAGAAAATGTAGCTTTATAGAACATCAGAATTGAAAAGATCTAAAAGATCATCCAATCTATGTTCTTCCTTTCACAGATACATAAACTAAGATCCAAAGAGGATTAAGTGATTTGCCTATAACCATATGAGCTAACAATGACCAAACTAAAATTAGAACACATGATTTTAGGCTTCTCACACATTGCATCTTCTACTACATCATGCTGGCTGTCAAATTTTTCTTTTCCAATCATATTTTTTTTTATTTTATGAATCTTAAGGGGGGGGGGGTTGTTTGTCTATGTTTCCCTTTGCAATGTGCTCAATTTGTATATGTTTTGCTTCATCATATAGGAATAATAAATAACAAATTGCTTGCCTTCTCAAGGAGGGGTAGGGAGAAGAAGGAATGAGAGAATTTGAACCCCAATATTTTAAATGAATTTTAAAATATTTTTTCACATACAATTTAGAAAAATTAAAATAAACAATATGCTAAAAAGTTTCTCTTCTCCATCACGTAGATAATATTATATAATATTAGAGGATATTAGAGGTAGAAGAAACAAAAGTCATCTTATTCATTCTCATCATTTTACAAATTATGAGTTGTAAAGTAACTTACTAAGGTAAGTCAGGTAGGTAAAGTTATCTGTGCCTCTAGGATTAGAATCCACATCTGTTAAACAGCATATACATATATATATATATGTATATATATATATATGTATACATATATATATATATATACATATATGTATATATATATATATTCCTCATAGGCTATATATTTTACTACTTTGATCAATTTTGTTCTTATCTTCTAGACCTTTCCAAATTTCTCTTCTACCTTCTTGCAAATAAAGAAGAAAAGAATTTACACAGTATTGTGTAATCTAGGGCCTAACCAATTCTAAGTTGAAGTGGGAAGATTACTTCATGACTCTAGTATGTCATACTTCTATTAATACATACCAGTATCATGTTAACACTTTTAATAACAGCACAACCCTGTTGACTCATAATCAGACATGTCACTGTATCCCTGATGCCTAGTTTATAGTAAAGTAGCTTCTACCTAATTCAAAAGTGTGCCACTTTTCTTCAACCTAATCCTATTTTACTCGTTTTTACCTATCATTTTTCAAGGGCCCTACAAACCCATTTTCCATTTTCTAAGAGTTGGCAACTCTACCTCAATGAACACAATCATTCATAATTCAAATCGTCATTTGAATAACAGGGAGGTATGAGGAAAATTCTTATGATGAATTTAGACCTTCAGAGTGTTTTTCTATAGCACCAATCTGACCATGTCACTCCCCTTCTCAGTAATTCTGGTGGTTCTGTACCTCTGCTGGAATTAAATATAAACTCCTCTATTTGATATTTAGAGTTCTTCACAAACTGGACCCAACCTACCTTTTCAAACATTACTCCCTTTCATGCAAACTTTGATTGAGTCAGACCAGATTTATAATTCTTCTCACAATTGACATTCTTTTTTTTTTGCAAGGCAAATGGGGTTAAGTGGCTTGCCCAAGACCACACAGCTAGGTAATTATTGTCAGACTGGATTTGAACCCAGGTACTCCTGACTCCAGGGCTGGTGCTTCATCCACTGGGCCACCTAGCTGCCCCTCACAATTGACATTCTTACTGCCATTGCAATGTGTCCAGTTCTGGAGTCCTCCTACCTTCCCTTTATCTTTGATCATTCTTCCTTCCATCTGTTTATTCCTTCTCCCTTCCAAAAAAAATGAGAAAACCATACACAGGGACTTCCGGTGCAAAGCCAAGATAGAGGCATGAAACTAACATGCTCCTGGAGCTTTTCCCTACCAAAATTAAATGGAGTCTCTGAATTGACATTCAAGCTCCAGATTCCACCAAGTAAAAGAGAAGATCCAAAAAAGTTTTCAACAGTAGATATCATGGAAGATTTTCAGTGAAAGTCTGCCTTTTGGGGGGAAAAGGGGAAGTAAAGTCTAGGAAGCAGGAAAGCCAATAGCTACAGTCCAGTCCAGTTCCTAACAGCTTGACAACAGCAGAGGTCCCAGAAGATGGATAGAAAGCTCACAAGGAGGATTCCAACCCCAAAAGTCTAAACTCTGGGAACACCAGGACAAAAGACAGGACTGGGTTGGGAACAAACCACTGCTAAGAAAGAATCTGAAAACAAAGGAAGAAATAAACCTCTGCAAATGCAAAGCCTGGACTGTGTAGGCAACAACTTGGTCAATGAAAGGTAGGGATCAGATCCCAGTCCCAGCAAGAAAAAAAAAATGAAAGTTGGATTTATACTCCCTATATCTTAAAACAACCAAAAATCAAAAGAGCAGTCCCTATAGAAAACTACTTTGTAGTAAAAGATGATAATAGTGCAATGTGGAAAGAAGAAATCAGTGGAAAAATCACTCAGAGGAAATCTCCAGTCTATGAATCAGATTCAAATCCAAAAACTCATAGATGAATTTAAAAGATCATTTAAAAAACAAAGAAGTGAGGAAGAAGAAAATGGAAAAAAGAAACGAGAGTAATGCAAGAAAATTATGAAAAATTGACTAGAGAATTCAACACCTTTAAAAAGGAAACCCAAAAAATAATTGAAGAAAATAAACCCCTAAAAATTAGAATTGAACAAATAGAAACTAATGAATCTATGAAAATACAAGATTCCATCAAACAAAATTAAAAGGTTGAAAAAATTAAAGAAAATAAGTACCTTTTAGAAAAAAAAGAATGATCTGGAAAACAGATCCAGAAGAGATAATCTACAAAGTTAAAGCCTAAATCAAAAAAAGAACCTGGAAAACATCATGCAGGAAGACAATATAACCATTGAAAGAACCCTCCTAGAAAGAGATCCCAGTATAAAAACTCAAAGGGCTGTTATAGCTAAATTCTAGAACTCTTAAATAAAGGTGAAAATACTGTAGGCAGTAAAAAAGAAAACAATTTAAATACAAA
The DNA here is from genome assembly GCF_037893015.1 of Macrotis lagotis. Classification (NCBI taxonomy): domain Eukaryota; kingdom Metazoa; phylum Chordata; class Mammalia; order Peramelemorphia; family Peramelidae; genus Macrotis; species Macrotis lagotis. Next base: position 638,643,903 of record NC_133658.1, read on the forward strand.
GGAAACACAATCATATAGGACCTATCAGTCTCAATATTGAAGGACCAGAGGACCTGAAAAAACCTATATTGGAGAGCAAAGGTCCTGGGATTACAACTACGAATTTACTACCCAGCAAAATTCAGCATATATTGTCAGGGGGGAAAATGGATGTTCAACAAAATAGAGAACTTACAGGATTTCCTGACACAAATGCCAGAACTGAACAAAGAATTCAATCACCAAATATACAATTCAAGAGATGTATAAAAAGGTAAACAAAAAGGGGAAGAAAAAACAAAACAACACAAGACAAATGTTAGCCAAGACCATCAAATTATTTACAACCCTAAAAGGGAAGAGACACTTCTAACTCTTGAGATTTTTACTTCTCTTAGAATAATTAAAGGGTTGAATATAATTAAAGAGATTGGATTTAGAGAATATGGGTATAATTGGGTCTTGTCTCTCCATTGAAAAGGTCCAAGCTGACATCACTATGTTTGTGACAAAAATCCCTGATGAAAAGCAGGGGTGTTGACTCTAAATTTAAGTGTTTCAGTATCCTTTAATCCACTTCAATTCTGCTTTACTGACAAAGCTTAGTATTTGCTAGGTTGAGGGCATCATAAACTGGGAAGTCCTGAGTCAATGTTTCCCATAATTGACAAGTAAGACCTTCAGAGCCTCCCAGTACTTAGAGCTCTTTAAGATCCTTATGGTTAATGAAATCAGGGTTTGACTTAATCCTTACTTCACTTAACAAGTGTACCCTGGGTGGGAAAGGGAGTAAAATATGAGAGAAAATGGGTTTGGGGGAAGTGTACAAATAGTTCATGAAATGATTTGGCTTTGGATGATAGTTTGGCTCATGAGGATTGTGTATCTTTGGACAGTACTTGAAAAGGAGGTAAGGAAAAAAATGATTATAATTTGATATAACTCAAGACTCTTGAAAAGTGTACTTCTAATGAGACAGAAGAGGGGAGGCTACTTAGTTACTTTTAGAAAATTCTGCTTATCAAACAATCAAGCAATCAATCTATGTTGGTACTTTGATAACAATATGAGCTTATCAAGCAATCAATCAAGCTGTGATTAATGATACCTGATTAATAATATCTGTGTGATAAATAGCAACAGGCAAAGAGACACAAAGATTAATAATTTTAGAGGGAAAGAAGGGAAGGTGTGAACACTAAGTAAATTCTATTCAACAGACCTGGCCCAGAGTGGGACAAAGAAACATTCCTACTTGGGGTTAAAAAATCTATCCTACAGGGCAGTTAGGTGGTCCAGTGGATAGAGTCAGGAGTACCTGAATTCAAATCCACCCTCAGACACTTAATAATTACCTAGCTATGTGGCCTTGGGCACATAGCTTAACCCCACTGCCTAGCAAAAACTAAAAAAAAAAATCTATCCTACTTTTCAGGGGAAAGGAGGTGAGGCAAGGAAAGGGAAAGATAAGGGAATAAGGGACTGATAAAAGGGAAGGCAAAGGTATAAGTGAAAATAAACTGAAAGTTAAATTTTAACGGAAAAGTTAAAGGGGAAAGGGAGTAATAAGAGGAATAAGGGGAAAGGAAAGAGAAAACTTTAAAGGGGAAAGATAGCATGGAGGTAAATACAGAATTAGTAATCTTAACTATAAATGTGAAGGGAATAAACTATCCCATAAAACAGAAGCAAACAGCAGAACTGATTAAAAACCAGAATCCTACAATATGTTGTTTACAAGAAACACATCTGAAGCAGAGAGATACATACAGGGTAAAGGTAAAAGGCTGGAGCAAAATATATTATGCTTCAGCTGAAGTAAAAAAAAATCAGGGGTAGCCATCCTGAACTCAGATAAAACAAAAACAAAAATCTATCTCATTAAAAGGGATTGAAAGAAACTATATCTTCTTAAAAGGCATCATAGGTAATGAAACTATATCATTATTACACATGTATGCACCTAGTGGCATAGCATCCAAATTCCTAGAGGAAAAGTTGAGTGAACTACGAAGACACATAGGCAGCCAAACTTTAATAAGGGGGGACTTCAACCTCTCTCTCTCAGAACTAGATAATTCTAACAACAAAATAAACAAGAAGGAAGTTAAGAAGGTGAATGAAATCTTAGAAAATTTAAATAAATACAACAGACCTCTAAAGAAAACTTAATAGGGATAGAAAAGAATATATCATTTTCTCTGCAGTAGATGGCACCTATACCGAAACTGACCATGTACTTGGGCATAAAATTCTCTTAATCAAATGTAGAAAGTCAGAAATAATAAATGCATATTTCTCAAACTATGATACAATGAAAATTACACCTAATTAAAGCTCATGGAAAGAGAAACTAAAAGCTAATTGGAAACTAAATAAGCTCATTTTAAAGTATGAGTTGATTAAACAACAAATCATAGAAACAATCAATAATTATATAATTATATCCAAAAAATTATAACGATGAGACATCATACCAAAATTTATGGGGTGCAGCCAAGGCAGTTTTGAGGGGAAACTTTATATCTCTAAATGCTTATATGAATAAAATAAAGTGATCAGTGAATTGGGTATGCAACTAAAAAAACTAGAAAAAGAACAAATAAAAGATCCCCAATTAAATAGCAAATTAGAAATTCTGAAAATCAAGGGACAGATTAATAACAATTAAAACAAGAAAATCATTAATTTAATAAATAAAACTAAGAGTTGGTTTTATGAAAAAGTCAATAAAATAAACTTTTGATTAATCTGATTTAAAAAAGAGTGCAATCAATTTACCAGTATCAAGAAGGAAAAGGATGAACTAACCACCAACGAGGAGGAAAAAGATATAATTTGGAGCTAATTTGCCCAACTGTATGCCAATAAATTTGATAACCTGAATGAAAGGGATTCATATTTGCAAAAATACAAACTGTCCAGATTAAGAGAAATGGAAATAACATACTTAACCCAATTTCAGAAAAAGAAATTGAAGAAATCATCAATAAACTCCCTGAAAAGTAGTCTTCAGGTCCAGATGGATTTACATGTGAATTCTACTAAACATTTAAGGAACAATTAATTCCTATTCTACATAAACTATTTTAAGAAATAGGAAAAGATCTACCAAATTCCTTTTATGACAACATGGTGCTGATACCTAAACCAAAAAGAACAAAAACAAAGAAAATTATAGAACAATTCCCTAATAAATAAAATTACTTATTCAGTGCCATTCCAATCAAACTACCAAATAATTATTTTACTAAACTAGAAAAAAATAGAAACAATTTGAAGCAATAAAAGGTCAAGAATAGCAAGGATATGAAATGAAAGGGTAGCCTGAAATGGCTGCCTTTATGCCAATAAACACCAAATAGAACATGAGGAGGAATCAAGTTTTAGTCACATCCAGAAATATGACTATTGCCTTGTCCTGACCCTATCACTCATTTGTAGAAATAAATTGGATTGATTTTGATCCAAGACTTCAAAGTCATTCTTAAAACTACCTGGGACCTTATATCTCTCTAGGAGTTGGCAAATTTACTGGCCAATGATTTGTTAAAGTATCTTCCCAAGTACTAAAGTTATAAAGTCACAATGGTCTATCTACCTATAATTTCCAAGGCTAATCTTTTCCCCTCTTTTAAAAATGAGCACTACATTTTTCCACTTCCAATTTTAAGGCATGACTTATACATCTCAAAAAAATCTATCACTATGAACTCTGCCAATTACTTCCACAATTCCTGAAGTAACTAGAGGGTTCATTTGGGCAGGCTGATGATATTACCTGCCTGATATGTAATGACACCTTAAGTTTAAGAATCATTTAAAAAGGAAAAAGAAACAATCCAGAAAAGAGAACTAACTCATAGCTGTCTTTAATATATGGAGGTTTATGTCTATTCAGTCTACCTCAAATTAAAATAAGACAGTCATGATTTCAATGAAATAGAAACAGAAATTACTTTTAAAACAAAAATTAGATTAATTCTTTCTTAAACACTCCAGCAGGATGACTCAATTCTATCCTAACTAATTTCCCTTTAATCCCAGAAACAGTTTCCACAATCTTCACTGGTTATTCAGTTGATCTTCGATAGTAGTTGTTAAACTTTTTGGTGTTAAATGATCCTTTATCAATGTGTTGAAACCTCTGAACCCATTCTCCATATCATATTTTTCAGTGCACAAATTTAAGTGCACAGGATTGCAAAGAAAGCCATGTTTAATGTAATACACTTATCAAAATATTTTTAAATCAAGTTTCTAAGAGCCCCTGGCACTAGAGGGAATTACTACAACAGCCGGAAGCTAAGGGTGCACTCTTTCCTGCCCCTAGCTTCTCTCTAGCTACATTAAAATAGAGAAATAGCTATTTCTCTGGAAATGGTCTTTAAGGTTTAAAAAGGTTATTTTAACTAAGAAACTAAAGGAATCAAAATAAAAGAAGAAAAAAAGGGTTATATGTAGGATAAATAGCATAAAAAAGATGATTATAATACACAGGTATTTGTATAGCTCAGGATGTTGAACAAAGACTATGAGCCTATCTAAAATTCAAATTTGTGCTCCTTCTAAGTAGGATTTTTAAATTCTCCTACAATTGCTTTGTGGTCTTATTTTCTAGTCTAGGCAGCAAGCTGAACTCTAGTGTTGACGTGAAATGAGGAAAAAATAAATGATTGATAACTAAAAAAAAATGATTTGAGGTTTCAGGCACATGAACAGCAAAGTGAAGGATAGATATTTTCTCTGATTCCCCATGACTTCTCAAACCTATTCAAAATAGAAAATATGCTCCCAAAATAAAGCAGAGTCTGTCCATGGTCTACAACATTCAGAATATGAAAGTTAAAAAATTAAAAGCAAAACTCAGGAACCTTATTGAGCTGAGTTCACCTGGCATCTAACTCTTGTGTCCCATGCTGCCATCAGTGAGGCTGCACAAGCAGACCCAAAGAGAGGCCCCTGGTTTCCAATAAAATCTGTTCCCACAGCCCATTCCACCTCCTTTCCAGTACTGTGGAAAATCCAGTTCTAGGCTGTGGAAATTTGTCCCATCCAGGACAGACAGATGGAAGTGCCACCACCCTTCAGGAAGCAAAGTCTGTTAGGGGACTCAATCCCCTGGCACCAGTGCTGCAAAGTTCCAAACTATCAATATTAGACTAAAGAACTAAGGAACAGAAGGAAAAATACAGGACACTATGACAGGATACCATGTAATATAGGGACTGCACAGCACTACCCAAGTCTGAGAGAAAGAGGGGGATCCATCCCCAAGAAAGTCACCATCAGAGGAAAGAGAGTCAGAAATTGAGTAACAGAAAAAAATGGAAGGGGGAGGAAAACAGCTAAAATTATCAAAGATCTCAGAAAGAAAAAACACTAAGACCTGGAATATAATCAAAAAAATTAATAGGAATAAGAGTAAAAATAGAAGAAAAATGATTTCCAGATTTAGTTAAGAAGTGGAGACTTAGATGACTAAATACTATAAAAAAGGGAAAATGATTCAACTGTTGTTGAGACAAAAAGTCTTGTGGAATATGAGGAGAATACGGAACTACAATACATTGGCCTTAAGTGGTTCAAACTGAAATAGGCAATGTTAAGCCTCATCAAAAAAAAAAGACAAAACAATAAATTAGGAATGAAAATAAAGAGAAGGGAGAAACAATGTAGAAAGGAGAAACTGAAAACAACAGCATTAAAAGAAACTATGCTAACTAAACAATCAAAGCATAACTGATCATGAAGACAGAGAACATAGAGACACCTGCATAGAACACATGCATAGACACATGCAGAAAACATAATAGGACAAAATATCTTAATACCATAATTCAAAAAATAATGGAAAATAACTGCCTAAAACTTTTGAACACAGAAAATGAAATATCAGTTGAAAGAATTAACATATCACCTCTAGGGGAAAAAAATCCAAGGCTGCACACTCCAAGATTCCTATTGATTAATGATTCAATTTAGAAAAACAATTTTAAATAAAGACAATTATATGCTTGGTCACTTGAAGTCCCTTGGGGCACTATGAACTTATCCTCTCCTCAAGGGTTAGATAGATCAGGTTTCACCTATTCCATTAAATCTTTTCTGATAGCCTCAGTTAAAAATAATTTTTTCCCAAACTTTCTCAGAGTTGAAAGAAACTTTAGAGATTATTTAAACTGAGGCATGAAATCCTTTTATGTCAGCTCACCAAGTGATCACCCATTCCCTAAATAAAGACTCCAGAGATGGGAAATTTGTAATTTCTGAAGGTTAGTATCTAGATCTTGATAGTTAGAATGTTCTTTTTTTTCATAATAAGCTAAAATGTCTCCATCTACTTCTACATATTTGTCCAAATTATGTCTGATTTCAGAGAGAACAAGAGCACTATCTCTTTGTCATTCAAATCTCTCATGTCACTGTAGGACTTTAGGTCAATTCAATAATCATGTATTAAGATCCTGTTATGTGCTAGTCACTGGAATAAAATACAAGCAGGAAAAGATAGTCCCTGCCCTCAAAGAATTTGCATTGTACTGGGAAAAGACAATACATAAAGGAAGTTGAAAAATGGGGAGGGGGACAAACATACCTGGAACAGGTACAGGGGCAGGGATGGTAGAAAAGGTCAAAAAGTCATAAATTCTGGGCGGCTAGGTGGCATAGTAAATAGAGCACTGGCCTTGGAGTCAGGAGTACCTGGGTTCAAATCCAACCTCAGACACTTAATAATTACCTAGTCATGTGGCCTTGGGCAAGCCACTTAGCCCCATTGCCTTGAAAAATCTAAAAAAAAAAAAGTCATAAATTCAGAGAAGTCATAAAAGTCATAAACTGAGAGAAGAAAAGGTTGGTCTAGGCATCCTCTTTAAAATGGAAGTTCTCAAAATAACCTGCCAGAAGGATAGGCCAAAAAGGTGAAGGGTACTTATAATGTGAGAAACAGTACAGTGGTACATACAGTTTTTATTCAAACTTGCTTTCTAATTTTTTGTATATGTATATATTTGTATACTTTTATCTATATACACATATACACATATACACATATTTACATACATGCTCTCTCTCCCTTTTCTTTCAACTTTATTATAAGTTCCTTGAGGGCAGGAACTATATAATTTTTCATTTTTACTTTCCCCAGTAGTTTGATGTCCAGGAAATAGTCATTTTATAAGTGTTTCTTGAATTAATGAATAAATTAATAATTTAATCCTAAGAACCCTTGGAAAATCCATAGCAGTTAACCATCATAAGATTGAAATCATAAATTTGATAATTTTTTAAAATTTAGTTTAAATAAAATTCAGGGCCAACATAACTTAAGTGAAGTTGAGCCAGAAATATTTTACTTTTTTTAAAGGTTTCTTTTTTTTCTACTCCTCCCTATCCAAGGCTAAGATTGGTTTTAGAATACAGGCTGGAGTATGCTTTCAGGTGGATGAAGGATGAGGTACACATCTATCTACATATGCCTTTTAGAGTAAAACGAATATGAGAGGAGGGAGTCAAATAGACTATTACAAATTCAATTGGATTCAGTTCCCTAAAATCTTAAAAGTTCCACAAGTAGCAATTGACATTTGAGTATCTGTTGTTAAGATATCTCTGCAAACTTATTTTCTATGATTGATGAGCAAAGAAAAGATAAATACTTGATGCTTGACTATATCTCATTGAATGGGCACTGTATCCTCTGGTGCATCATATGACCTAGCCCTGACTTCCTATTCTGTATCCTTCTGAAATCTGCCACAGAGGATCGGCCAAACCTGCCTTAGAATCACTGACCATAGTTTCACAGAGCTAGAATTGTAAGAGTTCTCATTAACCAAATTGTCTAGGAGTTTCTAACTTGGGGTCTGCAGCCTAAGGTTAGATTTTTGTGGTGGGGAAGCTGTGAATTTGAAGGGGAAGAATTATAACTTTATTTTCATTAACTTGTAATTGAAATTTAGCATTTCACTCAATTTTGAATTAAAAATAAATTAGCAAACATTAAGTCAAGAAGGGACCCGTAGACTTCTTTGTTATTCTCCAGTTGTTTCAGTCACGTCTGACTCTTCAAGATCACCTTTGGAGTATTGTTGATACAGGAATAATTTGCCATGTTCTTTTCCAGGTCATTTTACAGATGAGGAAACTAAGGCAAATAAGGTTAAGTGACTTGCTCAGGATCGCCCATTGAAGTCATATATGACCTCAGACACCTAGCTGTGTGAGCCCAGGTTTTTCTGACTTCAGATCCAGCACTCTGCTTAATATGCCACCTATCTTCACAAGACTACAAAGGGATATATGAAAGGAAAAAAAAAAAAGATTAAGCACCTATGATTTAATCCAGCCCTCTCATGTTATAATTAAGGAAACTGAAGCCCAAGAAATTAAGTGATTGGTCCAGATAATAAACTTTTTAAATCTTGATGGATATTAATACAGTGCAAAACCAGGACAAACTGTTAGTTTCTACCTGTGATCTGTATAATTTCAGACTACTTCTTTTCCTAGTCCTTGATATGTAAAAAACATACATACATAAAACATACAAAAATACAAAAAACATACAAAATAAATAAATATGTAAAAACATGAATACCTCTGAATTATGATACATTCTTAATTGATAAATCAACAAATTACTAAGATGTCATTTCCTTTTCCACACTAAACAAATCTTCCAGCAGAAGATAAATGCATATTGTAAATACAAATTATGTATGAGTCTTATATAACATTCCCAGGAATATCACGAGACATAGTATAAATACAGTATCATCATGTTATTTATAATACCAAAATATGTCCACGAGATCTCCGGGACAGGGAAGGGATATATAAATAACAAAAATATTTTGCTAGTAAACACAAAGCAAAAATACTTATGCCTCCTATGCAGTAAACATTATGCTTTTTTTTCTTCCTTTGGTTGGGGCAATGGAAAAATGCATAAAAGCAATCAGTCCTGATTTTTTCCTTTTAGTTATTGACCTGTGACAGCTGTAATTTACTAAGTAAACTACCTGGCATCACTAGCCAAACTCAAAAGTCCATGCTTTCCATTACCGCTCAATTGTGAGGGTATCTTTGGCAGATCCAATGCACATCAAGTAATCAATAGAAAAAAAGAACAAATTAATCAAAAATTATATAAAATAATCCCCTGAAAAGAGACTGATTAAATCTCCATCTGTTGTAACCATTTCTAATCTGGCATTGTACAGGTGTTTACAATCATTTTTGTGTTGACCTCAGGTGGCTTAAGTATAGTTTTAATTGCTTACCAAAAGTAATTTTATTAGAGAGATAAAGATATAGTGAGCACTAATAAGCTGCCTTTGAAATTTAGAGAACCTTTCAAGATGGGGTTTTTAGTTAGCTTGTTCTTCTCTCTTTAGAGTTTAATTGATTTTCTTGACATCTCTTTAGCCTGGCAAACTGCCTGCCTAAGTACTTTATCTGACCTTCAGGCTGTTTGCCAGCTATTGATCCAAAAGCTACAATGGCTGTGTTGTACTGGGCTCTTCCAACTTTGATAAGGGCTAATGTACTAGCGCCAGTCAGACAGGAAGTCAATGGTCTCAAAATTTCTCTCGTCCTCTCAGTCTATCTGTATCTTTCCTCTTATGTAAGTATTTCAGATCTTACTGAAATCAGATCCTTAGCAGACCAGATGGGCATTCAGGCCTAATTTCTTTTCCAGGAAATAAAAATGAACATTTTGGTAGAAGCCTCAAGAAAGCAATAAATAAAAATGTTTGATTTCATTATGGAAGCTAAAATAACTTTACTGCTTTATTGTGTGTGTGTGTGTGTGTGTGTGTGTGTGTGTTTTAGAGAAACAATAACTGAGCAGCTGCATAAAATTCCAAAAGATATGATGGAGAAGATAGAGAAAGGGTCCATTTACTAACACCAGCAAATTCATAACTCACTACGTCAAAAGGGTGCAAAAAATTTTAAGCATAATCCATATCATGAAGTATTAATATTTGACTGAGTACAGTGAACATTATTATAAACCAAATGACTGAGCTCTTAAAGTGATACATTGAGTTTCTAATTTATTTTCTTTTAGCCAGGGGGGATGAAAGGAAAGAAAGATTTTATTGTTCAGTTGTTTGGGTTGTGTCTATCTCTTCCTGATACCATTTGGGGTTTTCTTGGCAGATTCCTTCTCCAGTTCATTTTATAGATGAGGAAACTGAGGCAAACAAGATTTGCTATGGGTCTCAGTTAGTAAGTGTCTGAAGCCAGATTTGAATTTGGATAAGCCTCAGGGATCTGAGGAAGAAAGGTACTATCAATATCCATCAATATCCAGAAGAGGGTGTGTGAGAGAGAGAGAGAGAGAGAGAGTGAGAGAGTGAGAGAGAGGAGAGTGTGTGTGTGTGTGTATGAATGATTCCAGGTATGTTGACCACTATGCAATGACCCCTGACTCTCATGATAAGAGAACATCCATAATCATAGAACTTGGATGAGGAGAATGGTCAACTAACTACTGGAAGTCACTCCTAGAATTAGTGAGGAGAAACAGGACAGCGTGTATAACTGCTGTAGATTACCCATGTTTGAAACCTTTGATGGGTCTGTTATGTGGCTATGCCATCACTTGTGATATTTCCCTATGTTTCATTGTATCATTTCCATAGAAGGTCCATCTAGGATGGAAAGCTGTTCCCCTGACATGCATTGCATGGATAGCAATGGAGCTCCAACTGTCCCATCTATATTGATCTCTCTGATGACATTCTTTAAAATCTCTACTATAAGAATTTGTAAAATGCTAATAGAAACTTACTTTGGGAAGCTGAAAAATTGAAAGTCTCTTCATTGCCCTGAATTAATTGTCTTCAAAGTACATGGTATAATAATATTCCACAATTGGACTGAGTTGTTTACTGATTCTGGAACTCTGACCTGGGTTGTTATTTTGTTTTGTCTTGCTTTGTTTTCAATTAGGAACAAAGAGGAGAACTTGGAAAAAAACAACTTCCCAAGTTCCCCTAAGTGAAAGAAATTCATGGGGGGGCAGGGCGGAGTGTTGTTTTTAAAGAAGAAACAGTGATTATGGCACTAGTTCACTCCCAGTGACCCTCTGAGTGTCTAAAAATTCAGCCTGAGAAACTTCAGTGACTCTTTGGAGCTGTAGTGGGTTAGACTAGGTGCAGTGGGTCATCCAGGGCCAACAGGGATCAGCCTAAGAAGTTATACTTGGAAAAAAAGTGGCCAAGATTATTTTCAGCTCCACCCACACTATCTAGGGGCTATTGAGACATTTAGAGAGCTTCCCTTCCTTAATCTGATAGGGCCTCAGGCCCAAAAGATCCAACAGATAAACCTGCAAAATTGATTTTCCTGTTTCTCCCTAGGCAGCAGGAGTTTTGTGATGCTTAAATACTCTCCCTAACTACAGAGGAAGCAGTGTCAGCACCATCTTGAGAGTCTACTTATGGCTAAGGAGGGTGGAACTCTCTAGAAAGGGTGCTGAAAACAAGCAAGAGAAAGAAGGGACCATAGCAGCATTGCAAGGCACCAGAAACTCCACAGAGATCCTGCTTTTTCAACACAAGTTTGTAATCAAAACATGCAAATTTGCCCTTTGACCCACAAAGAAATAACTGAGTCATTGACTTCTTGGGGAGGAAATCTTGACTAAAGAGGCTACCAATGAGAAACTGTAAATTTTACAGGTTGTTTTGTGTCCTATCAGTTAAATCAGATCTGCTATTGTAATTACTATAATGTTTGTCCCTAACAACTTGATGCACAAGGATCTAAGAAAACAAGGGCAGGAAGCAAAGTGAAAGTTAACTTAGAAAACTTCAAGCTAATATACCTAGGGGAAATAAAATAGAAGGCTATGTGGCAATGGGATGGGAAAACTTCATGAGTCCTGATGCCAAAGGATACTGTAGGGGAGTCAACAGGATAGGCCCTGCTGATGTGATACTAGAACACATATTTTCCTGTAGTGCAGGATAAAACAAAATCAGGGACAGAAGGAATATCCCCTTTGCCCAGAGAGTTAGTGAGATCTGGCTTAGAACTCTATATTATGCTAGCATAATATCTAAGAGGAAAAACCATGAAAGTATGGCGAAATGAACTAGAAGAAAGGTAGGTTCAGAGAAAAGAATGCATAATTTGGAATCAAAGGACAGGGGTTCAAATCCCAGCTCTGCTATTTTCTACCTGTGTGTCCATATGAATGTCATATAATCTCTATGACCCTCAGGTTCTTCATCAAAAATATGACTAGATGACTTTTTAGGGTCCCTTCAACCTAACTAAGAATGTTCAGGCTCAAGCCATGTCAATCACTGACTATGATTTTGAACAAGTCATTACTCTCTGGGTCTTAATTTTCTCATTGGGAAATAAAGGTTTGTGTTAAATGTTATCTAAAGTTCTTTCCAAATCCAAAAATCATTAAAAATAGACATTGAAATAGAGAAAATTCACCCAGAAGAGAGTTTGGTTTGATACACAAAAGGTTAATAGAAGAGTATGTGAAAAACAAAATAAAAATACCAAATACATAAAGATTTATTTTAAATGGCACTTTTTTCCAGGCAAGAACTCAAAATTCCTTTTAAACCTTTAGGTCTTTTAAAATCTGGCTCAAATTCTTGTCTGATGAATAATAACAACTCACATTAATATAGTGCCTTTAAAATTTGCAGAATGTTTTTATCACAATGAACTCATGAAATATTGTGGGAAGAAGAATGAGGACAGGACCTACCATTTCAATGGAATAGGTAGTTCTCAGGGGGATAGTTCCCCTCCCATGACAGGGGAACTTTCTCTGCAATATACAATCTTAGACCATTACCTAGATCATGAGAATTTTATAAGTGATTTTCCTAGTAACAATCTCTATATGTCAGTTCTTAATAGATTATAAACCAGTTTGCTAACCACTACACCATACTGTCTCATAGAGTATATAGTTGTCATCTACAGAAGAAATGGATTTACCCAAGGTCACATAACTAACAAATGGAAAAGCAGGGTCCTCAGAGTTCCAAATTCAGTCAACAACTCAGTCCAACTGTGGAATATTATTATACCATGTATATTGAAATCAGGTCCTTTGACTCCTGATTAATATTCTTTTTTTGGTACTTCAGTAACTTAGTACAGTTGAAACAGAGTCCAGCATGGATCAGCTACATACCTAATTCTGCTCTCCTGTGAATAGTATTATGCAGGGAGAGAATTTAGAGATTAGCTAATCTAACCTCTTCATTATTTAAGTGGAGAAATGAAAGCTGAGCACTAAGCTCATGTCATCCATCTCTGCATCCTGTGATCCTGCCCTTATACCACAGCTGTCTGTCAGCTATGGCAATACCAAGGTTCCTGAACATTGCAAATGGCACAATAATTGGCTTTTTACCAAGTGATTTAAATAGACATGGTCTCTGCCCTGCAGGGACTTCTCTGTCTCCATTATTGCAAAGGAAGAATCTGAAGCATGGAGAGGTCAGGGACTAAACAATGAAGAGAAACTGAGCTTCTGAATCCCAACAGTCTGCTCTCTCTCCAACAGGTTAAGTAATTAGAATTCCCCAGATAAACATCAAAAAGGGAGCGGATATGCTTAGAGTAATCAGGAAGCACACTAAATAAAGGAAATCTTCAGCTAGATGCTAGAGTGAGAGGAAATTCCTAGATGCCAGGCATACTAGATTGCGGAAAATTCTCCCTAGACAACTGGTTGGCACTCCACTCTGCAAGTCATTTCAAAGTGGTTTTGAAAGAAACACTAGAAAACAGTAAACAGCAGTCCCAAGTGAATAGATGAGATGACCCACATATGCTTTCTTCATTTCTCCTGTCTAGAGTAATCAATCTCCTGTTTATGCTCAGTTATTTCTAGAAATATTCTCCACATCTCCTGATGACAACAGCTTCAGGACTTTTGAAGTTGTAAAAACTCTATTTGTTTCAAATTATTCCCGTCTTTTCATTTTCTACTCCATGACATCCTGCATTCCTTTAAGACAGGGGTTCTTCACCTGGGTTCTGAAGATCTACTGGATTTATGAACAGATTTCAAGAGATCTGCAAACTTGGATGTATGGGGGAAAATATATTCATTTCCATCTAAATGATTTCCATTATATGATGTTTCTGATTTTATGCACTGAAAGCATTATTCTGAAAAAGGATCCTTAGGTTTTTACCAGATTGCCAAAGAGATTTATGACTCAAAAAACTTCAGAATCACTATTTTAAGACATCTTTTTTAAGTAACCCTGGTTATTTGGAGTTATGTTGACAGTAAAGCCTCTAGTTTGCTGCCAGTATCATGAACTTATGCAGGGAGAGTTTAAAGCTTCTCTGTTATTATTATTGGATTGTGCTTTATTTCCTCCACCAACACTTTCAATCATTCCTAGAAATTTCTGCTCTGGAAAACTGTATTTCCTCATGTAATAGATTGGCACCCAACCCTTAGCTCTCTACCCTACTGTCATCAAAGGCAGTGTGCCAGGCTAGACAAAGTAACTACCTGCAGATAGAAAGTTTCTGGAAGATGAGATCTGTAGCAAGGGACCTGAATCTACCTGTTTCTCTAGATAATGCTAATATTCAAAAGATTTCATTCTATTGAATAGATCTATGATTTCTAATGTGTAGGGAGAAATTAGACATTTATTATACCAAGGCATCCTGGGATATTAAAAGTGACTTACCCAGAATCACACAGTTTGATTGTGAAAGCAGTACTTGAACCATACTTCAAATTCACTATACCATACTGCCCATAGCTAGGGGAGGGGCTAGGAAAGTAGATGGATACAGAAGGGGAATATTTCAAAGGATTAAAATAGTACATCAGAGCTAGATTTCATAGAACATTAAATCTCATTCCTTTTTTTCACAGATAAGGAAAATAAGGTGTAAAGATGTGATTATCTGTCTAATGTGACTTAGTACTAGAAATTAATAGCAGAGATATGGAAAATAACTTCCTGATTTACAAGTGGTTTCTTCATGTCACTATACCTCTAAAATACTTTAAGGATTTTTAATTTTGAAGATTTGGGTCTTTTCTCCACAAAAGCAAATCAGAAAGGAAGGAAGGAGGGAGGAAGGGAGGGAAGGAAGGAAAGAATGAGGGAGGGAGGAAGGGAAAGAAAAGCAATTATGTATTAAGCATTTTCTCTGTTTCCAGGCACTGTGCTAAGGGATAGAAATACAAAGCAAGGCAAAAGCAACCCCTCATCCCAAAAGAGCTCACAGTCAAATGAATCTGGGTTCAGTGTCACTTCAGATACTCAGATAAGGCCTCAATTTCCTTTCTGAAAATGGAAATACCATTAAAAACACCTCCCAGGGTTGATGTAAATATAAAATGTGATAATGTATGTGAAATGATTTGCAAACTTTGGTATAGTTTATAAATGTCATTTTTTTTCCATGTAAACCAATTGAATTTATTGGCTTCTGAAAGATGGACACAAAAGAAATGGTTTACATGATCCTTAGTACCTCAGTTCTTAGATTTATGAGTATATATAAATATAAGCTATTGTTATTATTTATTAACTATTGATCAAATGTTTTCTTTATCCCACTTCCAAAAGCATAGCTAACACAATATTTGTGATCCCTACCAAAGTTCCAACAAGGGTTTAGGCTAGTGTAGCCTAAGAGCTACAGCAGCAGTACTCCTCCAGAAAGGACATCTACTACAGAGATAGCTCTTACCTCAGGCAACCCAGCCACATATACATATGAAAAATCATGAGGTATTTTGAGGCGCTTATTTCCCATTCAAGTACTAACTGAACCCAAACATGTTTACCAGAGAAGGATATGTTTAGGGTGGTATGACCTTAGATAGGGGCTAGTCTCAACACTGACAGTGACTGATGACTTCAAATAAGATGTGCTATGTCCAAAGGTTTATAGTGGGGGGAAAATGTCTTGTGTATATGTGAGAGTGTGTATGTTTGTGTGTGTGTGTGTGTGTGTGTATCTGTCTGTCTGTCTGTATCTCTCTCTCTCTCCTCCAGAGATAGAATGAAAATAGACAACATTCTTAAAATAGAGTTCTTTCAATTGTCAATTTTTCTCTTTTTTACCTGCCATAATCACTGAGAAACCCTGAGGGTCTCACCCTCCCTGTTTATCTATTTATTTATTTTGGAGTAGCCTCTTTATCTCATTTCTCATTTACCTATACTTAATCACTTACCTAGTCTCAGTTAAACCAACCTGGGAAAGAGCTAGCTTTAAAAAGCCAGTCTCCCTCTGTATTGAGGGCCATCTCCCTTTGTCCTTATCCAAAATCGGCCACTTGCCCCAGATGGTTCCAGAGGAGAAAATGAGTCTGGTTAATTTTCACAGCATCTCCTCATTTAAACCCAATTCTCTCACACACCATTAAGTCACCTACCTGATGTCATGCTCTTCTTGGAAAGTGAAGGGCAAACATCAATCATCAATCAAGAAGTCTATGTATATAAAGGATGAATAAAACCAAGTGGACCCAGTGATGAAGGTGAGAAAGAGTGCCAGTTTCTAAGGAAAGTCAGGAATGAATTCCACACGTAGACTCTTAACTGACTCAGAGGTGTAGGCACATGAAAGTTTGTTGTATATTACAGTGGCTAAAAGTAACAAGTAAAGAAGTTAAGAAATTAGGCAGTAATAAAGAAACCTAGCAAAAGGTATAAGAGAGAATAAAGAACTTTGCAAGACTATTACTGTTCCCTTCTCACATTTTCTTTCTTATTTGAGTTTGTGTGTGGTTGGGTTTTGTTTGTTTGTTTGTTTTAGAGGCAAGAAAGGGGATAATTTATTGATTTTTTCATTTCTTTAGACTGAATTTCCCTATCTTGCTCAGGTTGAAAGTTCAGGGTTTACTCATCTGCCAATCCTACTCTGACCAGCAAGGTAACTTTGTTGACCTGGCTCTATTTCCATCTGAGCCATATCTCCCCTCTCTCCTTAGCAAACTGGTGACTCCCCCTGCCTTGAGATTATCAGGTTAATGTCAAATTCAGTGAGGATGCCAAATCAGCATAGTCCACTGAGGAACAGAACTCCAAGGCATTAGAAATTTGTCAACCTCCCTAGTAACTAGAACTATAGTTATGTACTATACCCTGCCAAACCCTACATTCTCTTCTGTCATCTTTGGTTTATATAGTTGATCATAGTTCTCTACTCTCTAATAGCACTTAACATAGAACTTCATAGGCACTTAATAAATGTTTACTGACTGATTGACTTACTGACTGAATACCTACTCTGTTCCAGGGCTTCATACTTGTAGGTCAAGATTTAGTCACTCAGTTTAAATATAGAAAAGTATTAAAATGGGTGCCTAAAAAATCATTCAGGAAAAAATGCTTCCATGCTCCCTGAAAATATACCTTTTCTTCTGAAATGCTTTAAAAAATAATTTCAATAAAACAGAAGAATTTTTAAGTTGCAAAGTGATACCCCTTCATCCCACCCCCAAATCCTAACAATGAGTGAGAAAATCAGACTGAGAAGACCATAAAACATAGCTTCTTAAATTTTAATCCAGAATAGTAGATGCTGTCATTAACACTCTAACAGTGAGGTAAGCAGCTGGCCAACTATCATCTCCATGACCTTATCAAAGGCAATTTAAGTTGGAATTTTACCATGTAGTCGCTAAACTGGAATTCACTGAAGTTGGTAAGAATTCAAGACTCTGACCCGTTTCACAGTGGCAGAGAAAGATGAGGATTTCCATATTTTCTAACACAGTCCCAGGAGACACCAAGCAGCAACGCTGGCATTCCATCTCCATAGGCCTGCTTGCTTTGATGAGTCACTAAGAAAGAAAGTGCTCACAGGGGAACTAAAACAACCCTTAGGGGTCATAGGATTCTAGGAAAAGAGTCCTAGGGAACCTATAGAGCTAGGCCAGAGTTCATTTTTTTCACATTTATTCATTTTATTTTTAATTTATGGGATAAATCAAGCATTTCCATACCCACTATAGTGTAATAAAAAAGGTGATTGTACATGAAACTGCAAATCTATTCTTTACAACTTTTATTCCTCTTAAATATGAAAAGTTATCACCTAATTTTTTTTCTTTTTTGTTCCCTCTTCCCTCCCTGTCTATATATATATATATATATATATATATATATATATATATGTATTATACATATATATAAAACTCTAATACTTATTTCTATTATCAGTTCTTCCTCTAGATTAATATCTTCCTTCTTTTGTCTCTAATATAGTTTTCCCAAAATACAGATTTTGCTTATTTTTCCTTCATTTTCTATATTTGTGTATCTGTTTCCTTCAAGAGAAATAGAAACTCCTTGAAGATAGGAACAATCCTGTTTTTCTTTAGATATCTTCACTGTCTGCCACATGGAAGGTGTTTAGCAAATATCTGAATGAGTGAGGGAAACATAATGTTGTTGAATTAGCATTAGATTTGGTTTCAAAGAGTGTGAGTTCAGATTCTGCCTTTTGATGTTTATTTCCTCAACTAGTCACTGACTCAGTCTCATTTGTTAAAAAAAGAAATTGGAGTCCATTAGCTCTTTTGCGACATGGCCCCTTTTGGCAGGGTAGGGAAATGTTTTTTTTTTTAATATTTAATATTTTATTTTATTTTTCCCCAGTTAGAAATAAAAACATTTTTTAACAATTTTTAAAACTTTGAGCCAATTTCTCTACCCTCTTTCCTCCCTACCTCCTCCCATCATTGAGAAGGAAAGCTGTTCCATTTAGATTTTATATATGCAGTCATGCAAAAAAATTCCATAATAGTCATATTGTGAAAGAAAATATAGAATAAATAAATGAATGAATGAATTAATGAATGAATGCCCTCAAGATACACTCAACTCTTCACAATCAGAGGTGAGGCTCAGCTCTGTCTCACCTGCCGTTTCCCCACCACAGGTACTTTAAAAAAGTGAACAGCTTTCTAGTTACTCACAAATGAATGACTTTGACCTAATCTGAAGTCTACAACCCAACAGAAGATCTGTGGATAGATTTCAGGGGTTCTGTGAACTTAAAGGGGAAAACAATTACATTTTTTCTATTTTCACTATTCTTTGATTTCCTTGGTAACATTATATTTTATTTTATATAAAATTTTAATGTTTTTATACCATAGAGTTTACCAGACTGCCGGGGCGGGGGGGCATGAAACAAAAAAGAATAAAAACCTCTGATTTACATGATAAGTATAATAGCATTCAGAGGAGGGAGATAATTAAAATGAGAAGACTAATGGTGATGTAGAGAAGATTTTAATTCTTTCCCCTATATATTCCATATTCCATCCCAGTCATCTCTATACTATCTGGCCTGCTGCTGCACCTTCCAGACCCCTACATTTCCTGAGACTAGGTTCTGAGTGATTTAGTCCACTCATCTCTGGAACCCTGGCCTAAAATTGTGCCTAGCTGATGAGGCAGCCAATACAAACACACATGATTCACTTTATGTTGTTGTTGAATTATTTCAGTCATGTCTGACTCTTTATAGGTGAACCTATAAGCAAGTTCAGAGATCAGCTCTTGCTCAGGATGTGGAAGAGAGCAATTCTGATATAACCCTTAACTGCCTGTGACATAGGACTCTACGATATGTCTAATTGTCTGTGCAATAAACAGAATTGTGAAAAGTGTATGCAATAACCAAAGGAGCAGTCTTGTATAGAATGTCTCCATTTTCCCCACTAATCCTTAACCAAAATTTCTTCTCCTGAAAGACTGAAGAGATTTTCCATTTTCCTTCTGATAAAACTTCCCTGAGAGTATTTGGTGGATTTTTTTAACCATTGTTCCCTGACCAGAAAAAGTAACAAATTTAAGAAATTTAAATACAGTGTAATAATTAGATAAATAGATAGATAGATACTGTATTTAAATTTCTCACATTATATATATATGTATATATATACAAAATAATACATAATACTAACTACTGAAAAGAAATGCCATTTTGAAAAGATAGCATATGAGCTAAATCTGGAAGGCAACTATGCATTCAAAGAGGCAGAGGCCTTTCTAAATGACCTTTACAAAAGTGGAGAGGTGATAGATGACATATTATATATAGGGAACAGCAAGAAACCCAGTCTGACTGGTGGGAAAGAATCTATGAGGTGGGGGGAAATGATGTATAATCATAACATGAAAATGACTGGAGACAAATTGCAAATGATCTTCAATGACAAACAAAAGAATATGCATTTTTTATCACAGAGCATAACTTCTTAAGCAGAGACTACAGTAAAAGATGGGTTTTAGGGATATAAATTTGGCAGATCCCAAAAATTATTTAGAGAAGGAAAAGATTGAATACAGTGTAGGAGACAAATTAGGACACAATAATCAAGGTCAAAGCTGATAAGGGTCTGGATAAGAGAAGTTGTGATGAGAATAAAGAATTGACAAAATTTGACAACTGATTCTTTATGAGGGTGGGGGAAAATAAAGTGATGCTTCTGTACTTATGAATCTTTGTAACTGGAAGAATGGTAGAAACCTCAACTGAAATGTGTAAATTAAGGGGGAAAGGGGTAGATTTAGGGGAAAAGATAATGAGTTCTGGTTCTGGATGTGGTAAGTGTGATATCTAAGGCACAGTGAGGTAGAAATAATAGCTACTGAGAGAGAACAGAATGAAACTCAGGAGTTTGATGATATTACTAAGAGAAAAAATTGGGGTGAATAGAGTACAGGGCCCATGACAGAACCTTGAGGTACACTTATACATGAGAATCACAGATGGTGCTTCTGTAAGGAAGACTAAGACTAATCAGTTCAACAAAGAGGAAGAACAATGATTCAAATCCCACAGAGGAGAGATTACCCATAATGAGGAATTGATCAATAGAGTCAAATGCTGCCAAGATGGAGAAGGATGAAATTTAACAATCTATTTAACAGGAAGGACATCATTGTTGACCTTCGACAGAAAAGTTTCTATCAAGTGGTAGAAATGGAAACTAAATTGCAGAGGTTTGAGAGGTGGGAGGGGAGGGGAGGGGAGGAGAGAGGAGGGGAGGGCAGGGGAGGGCAAGGGAGGGCAGGGAGAGCAGGAGAGGGCAAACAGGAGAGGGCAGGGAAGGGGAAGGGACAGGAGGGGAAGGGAGGCATCTTCTAGAGGGAATAAAGGATAAATTCAAGACAAGGAATAATTTAAGGGTAATGTTAGAATCCAGTGAAGGGTTTTTTTATGGAAGGAAAATATTTGATTTTGTTTAGAGACCTGTTTATTTGCAGAATCATGTATATTTGTTACAGGTTTTTTTTTCCATTAGGGAGATAGGTGGGAAGGAGTTTAAAAACAAAAGCTTATTCATTGACTAAAAAGAAAATTGGAAAAAGTAGGTCAAGAGGGAATAATTTAAAGGGCAAATTAATGGAAGAGAAGGAACAAAAGGGAATCAAGGGCACAGGTAAGGAAGAGTTGACAAGAAAGAGTCCCTCATGTTCTGAGACTACAACTAGTAATCAGAAAATGAAAGATCATGCTGACATGATATGTAGCAAGGAATTGGGGAAAAGGGAGTTCACCATGGATAGTCTTAATAATTTCTGCTAAAGGGGGAAAGGAGTTCTGTAAATAGTTCAAGAAGAAAAAGTTTGGAAGAGAATGAGTATTTGGATGAAGTTTTAATCATGGACAAATAAATGAATTTAGTAGGTATCAATGAAGATCCAATTGGAATTAAATAACAAATTCATAGTGAACCTAATGAGAAGTTATGTGACTACCTTCAGCTGCTGTTAGCATAACTGGAGAAGAGAAGACTCTGAGGAGTCAAAAAAAATTGGTGATTTGCAAAACAATAAACAGTAGTGGGTAATGGGGTAAGAAATTCTCAAATGAAAAATAATGCAAAATTGAAATAACTAATCAAAGGATAGAGATGTTAAAGGGAGGAAATATACTAGAGTAAGGATGATGGCCTGTGAAAGCAGATAGGAATAAAGTGATTGGAGGTTGTGGTGAAGATGGCGAACAGATTTAGGAGAGGTGTGACAAAAGGAAAGTTGGAAAGACAAGATTTAAGATCATGTAGAAGAATTTTGAAAGTATGGATAGATTAATTGTGGGTAATAAAATCTAGATAGGTTTCTGAAAAAGAGTGAAGTTTCTCATAATGTGAGCTCAGGCAACCAATGGACAGGAAGCAAAGATATTTGAGGGGTTTCTACATATACATTTTAGGGGCAGTTAGTTGGCACAGTGGATAGAGTATTAAATCTTAAGTCAGAGAGACTCATCTTCCTGAATTCAAATCTGACCTCAGACACTTACTAACTGTGTAACCCTGGGCAAGACACTTCACCCTGTTTGCCTCAGTTTCCTCATCTGTGAAGTGAGTTGGAGAACAAAATGACAAACCACTCCAGTATCTTTTTGAAGAATAACTCAAATGGGCTCACAAAGAGTCTGTCACAACTATAAACAATTGAACAACAACATATAAATTGAAGTACCCACATAAAAGATCATGAGTTAAAAGGAGGAAAATTGTGAGGCATATCCTAAACTCCTTAATAAAGAGGGAGAATGATAATATGGAGACTGGTAAATAAGACTTAAGAGGAACTCTGCAAGGTGACATAGCTGAAGTAAACTTCAAAGAAGTTTAGTCAAGGTGATAGGTGAGGGCCTAGAAGCAGCAGTGAGAAACAAGAATCATATTTATTCCTAGGAGACATAAAAGAAGCATCCTATCCTGGAGGGGGCAGCCAGGGTTGTAATTTAAAAGAGCCAAGTTTCCATGAGTACTAGGATCAGCAAGAAAAAAGTCTATCAGAAAGAGAGTTTGTTAAATATGCAACAAAAATTCCATTGGGTACCACAATAGAAGCAAAAGGTAGAACTGGATAGGGATATGGGAGGGATGGGGTTGAGATGAATGGGCATGAAAAAGTAGGGAGTAGTGATTAGGGAAAGGAGCTTTAATCTACATAATTTATACTTCTAATCTTACCTTAATAGCCAGCATCAAGTGAAGCAATACCTGTGGAGTCCATATCTCCCCACCAAATGCCAACCCAATGCCATTTACTGGGCAGGCTTAACTGAAGCAGCAAGATACATGAAAGAAGAAATAAGAGGCAATATGCCCCACCCACTCTTCCCCAATCTACTCAATTTTAAAATCGACTGACAGCAGAACTACCTTCCATTTAGGCCCGCAAATCATTTGCTCTGATACTCTCATAGCAACCTCAGGAGGGACTCAAAATTCAATAAATCTAGGAGCTTTTCAGGGGTGTATTAATTAAACCCTTGATCAAATGTAGCAAGCTAACGTTTAGATTGATAATTTTGTATGGTTCACGAAGGTTATAAATATCCAAATAGCCCTTGGCAGAAAAAAAAAAGTCTCCCCTTTTATATTTTGTAGAATTTGTGAGATTGTGCAAAATGATTACATCCCTGAACTGGAGTCAAGAGATCTAGGTTCCAGTATTGCTTTTATATAACGTAGCAATTCACTGCAAATTCTTCTCTAGGAGGCCTGTCCACCCCTCTTCCCTTGTTAGTTTTCCACTGAGCACTCCCCAATTGGTACCATTCCTCTGAGATTACCTTCCATATACTCTATGTATTTTGGACATATAAAGCTGTTTACATATTCTATTCCTCATTAGAACATGATGTCCTTTTGAATAAGGACAACCCTTAGGTCATCTAGAACACTAGGCCTCAAATCAGCAGCTACATGATCCTGGATAAGTCACTTCACCCTGTGTACCTCAGTTTCTTCATCTATAGAAATAAATGGAGAAAGAAATGGCAAACCACCTCAAAAACCTTTGCCTAAAAAAAAAATCTCCAAATGAGATTACAAAGAGTCATACAAAACTGAAAGGATTGTCTTTCTTAGCATCCCCAATATTTCAATGTGTAGCTATAGCAGTTGTTCCAAAAGTCTTAGTGCAGTTTTATGCTATCAAAGTTTAAATATAATCTATTAAAACTTAAAATTTCACTAAGATTTGGGGGATAGCCATACATTCTTATTAACAATGCTCATTAGCAGACTGACTGACTCTACTTCGATATGATAATCCTTATAGCTGCTATCTCACAGGTCTTTTGTGAGGATCAGATGAGATTCTATTTTAAAGCACTTCGTAAACCCTAAAGTCGCTATAATACCACATAATTCTACCTCTATGGACATACCCAAAAAGGCAGGTTAGTCTGGTGGAGAGAGCTTGGCATCAGAGAAAGTTCTAAGTTCAACCTGCCTCAGCTCTATAGTGACCCTGGAGAAGTCATTTCTCTCTAGGGGCCAAGGTAAGAGAGAGAGAGAGAGTGGGGGAGGGGAGAAGGGAAGCACAGAGAAATGTAGCTTTCACCTAATTGTCATACCTGACAGACTGTAGAATGTGTTCATTCAAAACAAGGAAGAAAAGGCAAAGTCAATCTCCAATTTTATAATACAATGCCTCTCTGGAAATTATGTCTTAAAGTAAGGTAGAGGGTCCTAAATTTGAATTGAGCATGCCCTGGTTGTACTCATTTCTTTTCAATACATCTGTCTTCAGCCATAGAAAGTTTTGATTGGGCTGATAAGGGAATGAAAAGGAAAATGCAAATGATTCTTCTTAGGTCTTGTTAAAAGGCAATAAATCATACTTTACAAACCTTTTGTTTTTTTTAAACATTTGGTCCTCTCTACAAATCCTATGTGGTTGGTAGGGCAGGCAGTATTATTCCCATTTTACAGATGAGGAAATCTAAGATCAAAGAGGGGTTGTTCAAAGTCACACAGCTTAGTGGTAGGGTCAGAATTCAAACTCCTCTCTCCTTGATTCTTTGTTCCTTGGTCTTCCCACTACCCCAGCCATATCTCAAAAAAGTCTAGCAGAGACGTCAGGAGAGAGGGCCTGGAACAGTCTTCAAGGACATAAAGAAATATTGTGTAAATCATAGAGAACAGCTGTTCTCTTCCACCACGCACAGACTTTTCATTATAGCAAAAGAAAACCAGATTTAGATTCTAGAATTATATGGAGAAGGACTTCCTCACCCTATGATTTGAGAAGCATTAGCATGTTACAGGATAAAATAAGAATTTTTAAGAAAAATTATTTCAATCACAGGTTTTCCTGGGGGGGAGGAAGTACCAAAGTATCTAGGTGGTACAATGGATAGAGCACCAGATCTAGAGTCAGGAGAACCTGAGTTCAAATCAAACCTCAGATACTGCAGAGCTATATAATCCTAAGCAAGTCTCTTATCCCCTTTTTACTTCAGTTTCTTCATCTATAAAATGGGGATAATAACAGTATCTTCCTCCTAGAGGGGTTGAGATGACCAACTGAGATGAACACTATAAAGTATTTTTCATAGTTCCAAGAACATAGATGCTATGTAAATATTAGTTATTCCTATTGATTTTTTAAAAATAGATCAAGTGCTGGAAAAGACCTCAGTCCAATCCCCTTTGAAGTATAAAGGAAAAAAGTAAAGCCCATGGCTGTATAGTGATTTGCACATTTGACCTTAGGCAGACCACTTCCTATCTCTGGGTCACACTTTCCTCATCTATACAATGAAAGGAAGGGACAAGATGATTTCTAAGGTCCTTTCCACTTGTAATCTAGCTATTAGCCTTTCTAAACTCTAAGAAGGAATGCCCATTATTGGCTTACCTGATCCCCTCTTACAGTTGTTGGTATTTTACTGACTACTCCATCCCCCCCCAAAAAAATTATTCTGCATTTTTGTGCTTATTCTATATTTTTGTTGTTCTGTATACATCTTAGTACATAGGTAGCTAGTATGAGTCAATGTTCTTTTCATTTGACGTGTGTGTGTGTGTGTGTGTGTGTGTGTGTGTGTGTGTGTGTGTGTGTTCTGTGAGAGTTTAATACAATCCTAACTAAAGGTAGGGGGATTGACTGCACCAGTTCTCAAATTTTCTTCCAGCTTTATGATTTATTATATCCCATGTACAACGCTCCAGTCCCAACTGACTGATGGTTTTATTCATCATGAATTACTCTTATAAGGGCAGGTCAATGCCTTCCCTCATAGAATTTGTTTAAGAACTATCCCTGTAATTTCAGCTGCATTTCTTCCTTCCCACCACTTTTCATATCCTTTTTGTTTCCCTGGACTCTGATTTCATTCTTCATCCTCTCTTTTCTTAATCCATCATTATTTGTGAGACACTCTTGGCTGAACATTGTATAATAGGCCTTGTCTCACCCTATTTACCATGCCCATTAAATCTATTAGTCTCAGTATACTATCAGCTTTTAAAAAGTGCCCCTTTCACAGGCCCCCTTCTTACCTGTTCTAATGACATTGTTCATTCTCCTGATGTCCTTTGAAAACTCATGTCATTAAGCTCCAATTTCACTTTCCTTTTGATAATGACAAGATGGCTGACCTTTATAATCTTACTCTTGAGGCCTAACAGAGTATTCTTATAACAAGCACAAGCAGAGAGATATGCACTGATTGCTTTTTCTTTCCCTCCCTCTCTGTCCCCATCACTGCCCCATCCTGCCCCCAGGATCCAAGAGTAGCTGCCACTGAAACTCTGTTCCCACTAGAACAGACCTTTTATTACTCCTTCCCTCTCAGCCCCTTCATCCCACCCACCTCCCTCCACCCCCACCCCCAAATGAATGAATGAATTGTGAATGGTATAGTAGACGACTAGGGAATACCAGTGAGAGCCTCCTGTGCCCATCTCCTGGTCCCTTACCCCAGGCGAATATGTCATCTCCTATTGCTTGGCTTTAACCCTCCTTTCTGATATTAGCTCCCACAAGAACCAATCATGAGAATAGCCTTAAGCAAAACTATGCAAAGGCTGAAGTTTATCTTGGGTACCCTTCACCTCCTTTTGCCCTATTACCAGTCCTTCTCTCATGATATCCTGTTTTGAATTCCCATAAGTCCTTGTTCACACTAGAGGCAATGTAAAGGGGAAAAAATGACCTGAGACTAAGACCTGGATTCAACATATCAAATGTCTGTTATTTTCAAAACATACAGGTTAGCTACTGTTGGATATAGAGTAAATGATTTACTTTCTCTGGACCTATTTTCTCATTTGCAGAATTAGGGGGCTGAACCAGATGTCTTTTAAAGTGAGTGATGCAGACTGTTGCAATGGAAAAGAACCCTGGACACGAAGTCAGAGGGATGCAGTTTTAAATCCTGACTCTGCTACTTACTGCATTTTTGACCTTAGGGAAGATCAAACCTCCTGTCTCTGAGTCTCACGTTCTTCATCTGCTAAATGGCTTCTGAGATCCTCTCCACTTCTAAATCTAGCTATTACCTTTCCTAATTAGCTCTAGGAAAGAATCTCCATTATAGGCTTCCCTGATCCCCACTTGGAGTTGATGATATTTAAAAGACTTATTCCATTCCCCCCCAAATCATACTGTATTTCTGCATTTATTTTGCATATGTCTTCCATAAATATATATGTATCTATTGCCTCCTCTGCTAGAATATAAACTCCTAGAGGGGAGGAGCTGTTTCATTTTTGTCTTTTTATCCCTGCCACCTAAAAGAATGACTGCCATATAATTGGGACTTAATACATGCTTATTATTGACTAGTCCTTAATAAAAACCCTTTTTTAAGTTCCTGGGAACTACAGATCTAGAAGTTTTCATTAATGAGTCAAGAAATAAGGAAGAAAAAAATTACTGCCTTTTTATTTCATTACTAACACGGTTTTTTTTTTCTCAGAAATGCTTTCATTTTGAGACTACTTCCCTCTCTCAAATTCCTCCCCTCCTATACCCTACCTACACTCGGCAATCATTCTCTAGGTGAATGTGTTGATTTAAATAAATATGTAAGTGAAACCAGCTTCTTTTCTTGGGGGGGGGGGGGCAGAGACAGCGTAGTCAATTCATTCACAAGCACCTCACCTCTGGAGAGCATGGTGTCTATCAGGCTTGGGGCACAAGTGGAATTAGTTAGAACCTCTTCTGGGTATTTATCCATGTCATAAAACCAGAACCAAATTTATTGCAGCTGGCAGTGTCTACTCCTGAGAAGCCAGGGACTTGAATAGCAAGGGTGTTACAGGTCAGAACAGAGATGTATTGACAAGGCTCTGAGGCTAATCTAGCAACACCTGCCCAAGTTCCAGAGAGCTTGAATCAATCCCCTGCTCTATATTCTGCCATCAAAGAAATTTCTTCCAGAAGTTAAAGAACTTCAACAGAAAGCTCATCATTATTATCCCAACAATTGATTGTCATGCCAGTTAAAGTGCAACAAAACATGACTATTGAGCCATTTATGGACTATGCCAGCATTTTTAATTACAGATCTCCAACATAACCCACAAAAAAAAAAAAGAGACTTTTTTTTAATCTTTTATCCCCCTCCCATACTCAAGATAATCTTATCCGGATTGTCATGAAAGAATAATACTCCAGTCAAAAGAATATTCAATGCTCCTCCAGGCACTTTTCAGAATTCAGAGAACTGGCATATATTTAAAAACCAAATAGAGAAATCATGCATAACTTACTGAGCTGGGGGAGCTAAATTAGCAGGAGCTGAGTGAGAGGGTGAATTAGGGATAATACTTCAGCAGAATGAGGTCTACCTTTGAGCCCCAACTTTTCAAAGCCTCGACAGCAAACTGAAAGTTTATGTTGATGCTACAATCATCTGACAATTTGCGACTCAACCCCAAACAGTTATAGATTCCCCCAGAGTGTCTATTTTTATCTATTTGCAGCAGCCCCCTTAGGAAGAGCCAGTTTCCTTTCTGATGATTTTTCTGTGGCCCTCCAAGAAGCATGCTCTTCCAAGGTTGTTCCTTCCTTTCCCTAAAGGCCCTTCAGAAATTGCCTTAATATTGCTAATTGACTTAAGCAGCTAGCTGCCTAAGACCATTCACAAACTCCAACATAGGCTGAAACATTTCTTTTAGCTACTCTGTGGTGTCATCAACTAATGTCAAGAAACAATTGGTCTGGCAGCTCTCAGGTGACAATAGGTGTCATACTTGTTGGCCTTCCCTGAAAAGTAGGAAGGGAAAGCCCTATATGTCACTCTAAGATTTTTATTCCCAGAACACTGGCTTTCATGAAATAAGGCAGACTAAAGAGTAATAGCTTTGTCCTGCCCAGTTCTCTCCTAGACAGAAAGTATAGTACTTACTGTTGAACCACAAAACTACAGAAAATACTTCTTCGGTCAAATTTTGAGACAGCAAACACAATTACCACAATACTTTGGTCATCGGTGAGTTAGGGGAAATTTTTTCTTTTTTTGCTAAAAGAATACAGAGGTTTTCATTGTAACTTTATTTTTTTCCCCATTCAATTTGACCTATGTGCTGATATTTTACAGTCATAAAGGCAATTTCTAAACTCCCTAATTTTCTCATAAAAGCCAGAAAAAAGCTTGTTGAAGTCAAAAGAAACAAAGCACGGAGGGTAAGATACTCTTCAGGGTCCTGATGCCCATTCAAATTCCAAATTTGGAATTCCCTTTTAATATATTTGCTAATTCCCTTTAATCATGAGAATATATCAGTGTATATTAGATAATAAAATAGTGATCATTTAAAACAGATGTTATTGATAGTAGGTCCATTTTCAAAAAAGCAATCAGAAATAATAATAGTTCACAATTCCTTAATATGATAATGATTAAAAAGAACTTACTTTATGACAATCCCATAGGATTGCTCTAAAACAAGCCATTTGGCCATATGTGAATGCTATATTTGGGTCCAGATGTGAATGCCTTATATGGATCTTGATGTGAATTCTGTTAGTGATCATTATGCAACTTGTTTATGTCTTGACACTTAAGTAACCCTCAAAATTGGCATGATGCTGGCTTTGTTCTAAGCTCCTTTAAAAGCTTTGCCCTTATAGGCAGACAGTGTGGACTTGAGACTTTGCAGACTTGTACACTTGGAGTTTGATTTTGTGAATGAACTTGTGATCCCTGTGCTCGCTGCCCACTACCATAACTGCCCCCTGCCACAACTATAGAAAAAAAGGTATGAATCTCCTTCCTCATCCTCCCCGTGTCACCCCCAACTCCTGTTCTATTGCCTTCCTTTGACTCTCAGAATTCAGGAAACTGCAGTCAGAAGAAAAGCTCCTAACATTCTCATTTTATAGGTGGTGAAACTGAGATTCACCAAGGTTAAATTAATTGACATGCTCACACAGCTAGTAAATATAGGGTGACCCAAGTTTGGTTTTTTTAAGCTTATTAAGGTTAAATGGCACTATTTTTGGAATGTATAGGACTCAAGAGTCCTGAGAGTATCTCCAATGTAGCTTGTCCATTAGACTCCAAATTTCTTGAGAAAAGAGGATAAGAATGTACAATTAGCACATATTTAAAAAGCTTAATAAATCCTTCTTCATTTGACTTGATTCTAAGTTCATTGATCCTTTCACTATACCAAGCTGTCTCCCATCTGGTGATTGTTATTGCTTCAACCCTCTTGTTCAGCCTTCTCATCCTTTTGTTGTTGTTGATGATGCTGTAAAACACAATTCAGATTCCTTTACTTCTCATAGGATCTTAGCATTATAGATTTACTTTGGAACTAAAATATATCTTAAAAGTCATTGACCTCAGCTCCCTCATTTTATAGATGAGAAAACTGAGTCTGAGAAAAGTTAACTGAATTGTTGAGGATCATAGAGCTAGTGAGTATCTGAGATGGAATTCAAACTGGTCCAGATACATCATAAACACCTACTAAGTTCCAGGCACTATTCAAGGTTCTACAGATGCAGACAAAAATGGAAAACAGTGCCTGCCCTAGGCCATTCTGCTGGTTGATCTCAGATTTAAAAAGCCTGAAAGAGCAGAAACTTTTAATGAGAACAAAACTTAAAACAGGTTTACAAATTTCAAAAAAATAAATGAGCCCCAAAAGTTCAGTTTGAAAAACACATTGACTATGTGTTATTTCCTTCCTCCTTCTCTCAAACTAAATACTATAAAATAAACAGCATAGAAGGATGGCTGGCCTTTTACCTGATAATCCAAAATAAACTTGTCTTTTTCTACTTTTCTAAGAAAGAAAGGAACCCCTGGAAAATCTGTCTATTGAATTACTATCATAAAAGTATTCCCAGTTTGCATGGGGAAGGTTGTCCAAACCTAAAACTTCCCTATAAAAAAGTCTACTTAGTCCAGGCCCCCTCTACTGACTTTCCAAGGAATCGGATCAATTCAGAAGTAAAATACAACCAGACAGGGAGTCTCTCTAACACACACACACACACACACACACACACACACACACACACACACAAACACACAGAAGTATATGTATGCATTAAGAATAAAACTGGGAAATGTCTAGAGTGATAGAAAAATTTTTTCCTGAAGATAATTTTTGTTGTTGTTGCTTAGCTATTTTCTCTTGGAATCAACATGCTAGGAATATAATGCAAAACCTGTTTAAATGAAGCTGCAACTGATAAAATACTCAATCAGCAAGAGTCCATATGGCATGAAGCAAATGGAACCCACACCTCAAGAAGCATTTATTAATTTATTTGCTAACTCCCTTTTAATTTTTAGAAAATTTTGCTTCTTGCAAAATTGCTTCAGGGCACAAAAACAAAGGGAATGCTTATTATAATAAATAAAACATTATAAAACAATAGCACCAAAGGACTTACAGTAGTAGTAGTAATAATAAAGATATTAAAAATAATACAAGAAAATCTGAAGTCATTGTGGTAATGCTGTTCTACTAGGGAAGACCAGATGGAATACACTGCAGAATATTATGTACCAACAGATAGGTGAAAAAACATGGAAATATAATTTAACCAATAAATGTCTAAAGACTTACTCCCTCAATCAATGATGAATTTCTTCTTTGAAGTCTAGGTCTTTTACCTTTTTCCTTGAACTTTTCCCCTCTTATCCTTCATCTCTTATCTTTCCCTTCCTCCCCATTACCCTGTAGAATGTTATATGACAAAGAGCAATGAATTTGTAGTCAAGTGACTTATGGCTAAATTCAGGTTCTGATAATTATATGTATGAAATTGGTGAAGTCATTTTACATATTTGGGTCTCAGTTTCCTCATCTACAAACTAAAGGAGTTAAACTAGGTGACTTTAAATGAATCTTCTAGTTCTAAATTTGTGATCCAATGAACCCACAAATCTTCTTTGCTCTGAGTGGCATCAATGAGTTTAGTTATATATACTCTGTTCCATGACAACAAATTGTACTATAACCCAGGCCAGTCAGATTACAAATAAACACTGGAGCTGAGTATTTAAATTTACTCATTTTTTCCTGCTATGATCCTCTACTATTAGAAACACTCTCACTCATTGGTCTATGGGATATCTAGAGATGAACATTCATCAGTGACCACTGACCTGAGTTATCTTGATGAGCTTCAGACTGCTTCCCAAATCCCTCTAGCCTCATAAAACTGCACAGACATGTAAAAGTATTCTGGAAAGAATTCTACAAGACTTGAATCTCCTAGAAGAATGCACAGAATATTACATGAAAAAAAGAACCATCCAGATTCATAATGCAAAATAAAAAGAACCTTACCACTGTATACTACAGGAGTGATTTCTGTGTTTGAATGCATTCAAACATGAGATTCCTAGAATGTTCCTTTTCTGAGGCATAGCTCTGGAAAGGACTCTCCAATTGTCGAGGAACCAACCAAATTTTATAATGAGAACAGGAAGACCTTTTCTTCTGGGCTAAGTAGTGGTTGTCATATAACTACTTATGCTTGGAAGAAGAAATTGCCTTGTGGTTGTAGCTGTAGGTGTGGGCCTTGAATTTCTTCAGCATCTGTTCAGAGACTGGAAACAGATGTGAAGGCTCCAACTGTGTGAATGGCTTACCAGTCCATCACTACTTGTTTAACAACTTAAAATATATAGTCTACTGAAATTGGACAAGTAATGCAAGTTTTTCCTACATTAAGAATAACATTTATACAATTTTTATATAAGAGTTCTTAGAATTATTCATGGTCAGCTCAATTGAGATCACTAAAGCCCTATCTTATTTACAATGTCCAGAAGAGAGTTTCCTCCAATATTTAAATTATTCTCTTCACAGTAATGAAACCAATAGATGATGTGAAGAGAAGAAAAAGAATAATTTCAAAACAAATCAATGACCAATAGCTGCCCTTGTGGTTCCATGGCTAATTGTTTCCATCCTAGCTCTTGTTTGTACTTGGCTACATTGAATCTCTTATTGTTGACCCTCTGGGTAGAAGGTGTTGGAATTTTAGTGGTCCTTTCAGAAGAATGTAAAATCCAATGCAAGGGTGAGGTATATGACATGGAGTGTAAAGTAGAGATATTTAAGTGATCTCAAGGGCATCTGGAACTTTAGGATAATAGACCACTAATTGGTAGACTTAGAAGTTATACCCTTTGATGTTTGAGACAATTACCACCACCACCCCACCATGAAGGTAGAAGACAGGGAAATTATGAGGGATTATGAGACCGATTCTATTCTATAGAATCCCTCTTCCTAAGTGGAAATTTGGTGGAGTTATTATTTTTTAAGCAAACCAGTGAGTTTAAATTTGATAAGTAAAAATGGAGACAATATAGTCTGGAAGAGATCCAGGGGGAAAAAAACCACTATTCTTGATGTGTGTGTTTGTAACTTGTGTTTATAGATCTTAGACTTAAGTTAGAAAATGGTAAAGGGACAGTGGCTTTGGTCAGCCCATACTTCTAATGGAGTCCAATGGGACATAGACGTGATAAGAGTCTACTTCAGAAGAACATTTGAACTTTTGAATAATACATGGTAATGGAGATGAAGAGTGGGGACCAGACCTGTGATTTGATTGGTATTTAAGATTCTGAGATGCCTCTACCAAGGCAAGTTGATAATTTCATAACAACTTAGAGCAGAGATATCACATTCATGGTCTACAACCTACTGTTGGCTGGTAAAATCTCCAAGTGTAGTCAACATCAAATTACAAAGTAAGTGAAAAATATTTAACAAAATAAAACTACAATACAGTGTAAATTTGTAGTCTTCTCAGTCAGCATACTGTATGCTGGGATCTTTATTTAGATCTGACAAGACTAACCTAGAGCACTGAGGTTATATCATTCATTTAATTCATAAACATTTATTGTCAGGTGGATCAATGTCTTTCTTTCTTCCTTCCTTACTTGTTTATACTCTTCTTTCTTTTTTGAGGTAGTTGTGTTTAAGTGACTTGCCCAGGGTTCACAGAGCTACTAAAGGTCAGAGACTGGATTTGAATTCAGGTCTTCATGACTCAAGGGCTGGTGCTTTGTCCCCTGTGCCACCTAGCTGCCTCTGGTGATGTAGTATTTAACTCTGCTGACATACTGTCCCATTTTACTCTCCTCCCTCAGTACATACTCCACAATCCTGGTTCTCTTCCTAAACAAACCACTCTGCTTTCTTTTTTTCTGGCTCTTTGTCTACTTTCCAGCAATTTAAAATTACTTACATTCTATCCATTAATAATCTCCTCCATTCCCACAATTGTCAGGACCACTTCTATGCATGTAACTACAAAATATTTATCTACAGCATTTATCTCTCTTCTAGGCCATAGATCCATATTTCCTACTGGTTGAAAGGCATCCTTACCTGAATATCACTTAAGTGCCTCAAAAAAGTCTGTCCTTAAACAAACTTTGTATCTTTCTACCCAACCCTTCTGTACTTTCTGGCTTTATTATCTAGGTTCATACCATTCACTAAATCTGTCATGTACAAAACTTTTGTGCTAGCTTTGACTATCTCCTCTCCTTCAGCTGGCCTAATCCAATCAGCTACCATGTCACCCCATCTATGGAGAATCTCTTAGATCCATCCCCTTCTCTCTATTTTTATTGCTACCATCCTACCACAGACTTTCATTACTTCCCACATGGTCAGTATGACCATAGGTCTTCTGGCCTCTACTCTCCTGCTCTCTCATCCATCCTTCATTCTGATGTCTGAAATCTTCCTTATGCAAATATCTAGACATTAATCCTTTGCTTACAAATTCAACTAATATTCATTTCAATTCAACAGGCATGCATTTAATTCTTAATACATGGCAGGAACTATGCTAAAGCCAAAAAAAAAAAAACTTCCTTTGCTAAAGGTCATTTGCCCATCTCTAACCCTATAGAACTTTTCACATTCTTCTCAGTCATTGAACGATCTTTGACAGCAGTTCAGTAATTATAACTGTCAGTTCTTCCAATGCCTGAGGATATAGTTTATCTGGGTTTTGTGATGAAATCCTCAAGAGCAAGGAGATTCTTACTAATTCTCTACTCATTTTCCTTTGAGTCTGCTATGCAGTAAGTAAACATGATTCCCCCCTCCCCAGAAGTGATTAATAAGCAAGCTCACAGAATGACAGCTATTAATCACATCTCAGGCTCCACCATCACACCTGCCCACATAGACAGCCATCACTGACATTAGCAGACTTGGACCACACAGGCTCTGTGGACAACAGTTCAATAAAAGTCATCTATTTAGGTACTACCTGATAGCCTATTCTAACCCAATTCAAGAAAGTAACTTGCTCAGACACACAGTTCACTTTTATGGGAAACCATCATTCATCCAAGTCTAACAATATGTAAGGAATCAGTCACATTAGAAAACTTTTTTTAATCAGAGATTTTATATGCATAATCACCTCTAAATCTACCATCCATTAGAGTCCATTAACTCTTTCAAGCAGGAAATGCAGTTGATTAGAGAGTCATTCTATAAAGTGTAAAGAGATATGAGTGCTAATCCCAAGGCTCTAATTTCCAACATGACTTTGAGGATTTCATCTAACTTTTTCAGGCCTTGGTTTTTTGCACCTTAAA
Source organism: Macrotis lagotis (assembly GCF_037893015.1). Lineage (NCBI taxonomy): Eukaryota > Metazoa > Chordata > Mammalia > Peramelemorphia > Peramelidae > Macrotis > Macrotis lagotis. The sequence goes on from NC_133658.1 coordinate 638,679,762, forward strand.
ATGAAAATCATGAACTTTGCTTCCCCTAACTTCCAAGAAAATTATACGGATTAATAAAACAATAGCCGTGAAGTTCCTGGAAGAATGGAGTTGGCTCTCTGCTTCTCTTGTTATTTCCCCTTAAGTTAGTTTACTCAGGAATTACTCCTCAAGCTTAAGTATAAACACCACCAGGCTGCCAAGTTCTAATAAGTTCTAACTTTCAGATGGCACAGAGTGTTACTTCTCTTTATTGCTCATTGTCTTTGGATCATATCAGTAATGATATCACTTCTCTCTGCTTTTTCACAGTGACTTTTAACTCTAGAATGTTCTGTTAGGAAAAACTCATGATCCTTTTCTACAGAGCATAGCAGAATTTTCAAGAAATCAATTTACTGAGTTCCTTTTTAGCTTTTTTGCAGAAAAAAATCTACAAGCATTTGTTGTCTAACTCCTACTATTCTGTTTCATAGATGATGGCAACAGGTGGACTTAAGTCCTAAGATATGAGATGGTAGGGTGTATGACAAGCCAAATTTAGATAACCCAATTAAAACAATCCCATTCACTCATACCAAGGGGAAAAAATGACTAGGGAGGGCCACAGCAACTGTGGATTATCTTCTCAGTAGTCATTAACTATGTGTATCTCTATAGCATAACTAAATTTTACAAGATAACATACTTAATGCCTTTGGCCTGTCACTCAATGTGAGAGGAGAGGAGAGAGGTGAGGGTCTATAAAACTCTCACAGCTGTTATAGATAGAAGCCAATTGGAAGAAATGAAATTTCTTCAGTAATTAGTAAGGACCCTTCTCCCCTTGCAAGACTAGCTGGCTCGTTGGTCAACACATTCCCCTCCTTAAGCCATAAAGAGCCCAGCATCCCTCTTGAAGCTCCCCTGGTTGAAATAAAAAAAAAAAATAGTAGCTCTTGGGCCAACCAAAGCTCTGTGCAATGGTTTTCTCAGCAGGAAGTATCTCATACAGGCAGCCCATAAATATTTAAACAATGGGAAGCCAGCAAAAGGATTCTTTCACGCTGCAGGATGATAGTGACTTCTGAAATTATCACAATTATCATTCCATTATTGCAAAGCAAATGATCTGATTTATTATGCTGTACCTCTGCTCATCTCTGGATCCCTTCCTGATATATTACACAACCGGTTACTTAGGCATTCTACACAAACAGCATTTGTATCGACTACTTCATTAATATTTTGATTATTATAAATCTCAGGAACTCAATTCACATCCTAGCACAGAGTCAGCTTTCCAGAGCCTCTCTCCCAGAAGATAATCATCAAATCTTAGGAGATGGAAAGGAAGCTTTGACCTGCAGAATTCAGGGTAGTGAGGCAAGAGTAATTCAACATGTGCCTGTCCCTTCCAAACAGAAAAGTAACTAACCTTATATCCAAAAGAGGAAGAACCTGCATTTTCTGAATCATCTTAAATGAATTTTCACTCCCAGCAACCTAGAGAGACATAGTACTGCTCCTTAGCCTTCCACCAACACTACTTGTCAGAGTACATTTCCACCATTTCATCTAGAGAAGGCAGAAAGAAAATGTCTGAGAAGAAAAAACTATAGAAAGAAAAAAGCAAAGAAGGTCTCCAGTCACATAAGGAAGACATGTGCCCTGTTTTAAATAGAATACAAGATGTTCAATGGGGTCATTTTAGTTCCTACTTAACCAATTTCTCTTATCCATACATTAAGAAAAAAATAATAAAGCAACAGATTTGGTCAGACGACTTAGGCTCAAATCCTGATTCTCTGTTGATAATTCAGAATGCTACTGGGAAAAAATCAGTCCCTCTGCAAGCCTCAGTGACCTCATCCCTAAAATAAAGAGGCTATACTAGATAATCTCTGGAGTTTCTTCCCACTATAAATCCCCTTTAACAAAGGCAGATTACATAAATATGTTGTTATTCGGCCGAGTCTGACTCTCCGAGATACCATTTGAACTTTTCTTGGCAAAGCTATTAGAGTGGTTTGCCGTTTTCTTCTTCAGTTTATTTTGCAGATGAGGAAATGGAAAGGTCAAGTGTCTTGCCCAGGGTCACATAGCTTGTAAGTACCTTAATCCGGATTTGAATTTAGGTCTTCCTGACTTCAAGCCTAGTATTCTAACTACTGTATCATCTAGCAGCCCACTTGCATAAAACCTTTTTCAGTTATTGGGAGTTTTAAAAAGTTTTGCTTTTTTTATATAGCATTGATTTTCTGATCTACATAGATCTCTTCCTTATAACAAAAACAATAAAACTGATCAAAGTAGCTATGCCTTGCAGTAAATTCAGTGTTACTTATCTATAGACCTCTACCTCTCTCCCGATAAGAGGGAAAAATGTTGATCTATTCTCTGGAACTAAGGTTAATCATTAGAATTAATCAGAGTTTGGCAGACATTTACTGTTTAGTTTCACTTATACTACTGTATACATGGAAGATCAAATAGGACAATGGAATATAAAAGTGCTTTATAGATCCTAAAATTCTATATAAATGTAATATTTATTATTTTCTTATAGTTTTCATTTTGTTTGATTCTCTTTTCTTTATTTTTCATTAATTCACCAAGTCTACTCACAAATTCTTTTATTTATCATTCCTTATGGCATATTCCATTATAACAGCATACAATGTATGTAGCCATTCTCAGATACTTCATTGCCAACAAACCCTGTGATTACTACTGTCAATGTTACCTAAATACCTTGCAGACTAGACTATGCTAGAGTCACAGTCCCAGCAGTCAAGGGATCAAGGGGCATCTGTCAGGTATTTTCACACTGACATCACAGGCATAATGTTAACCACATGCCACCCAGATGCAACACAATATTTCAAGAAGGATACTAGAGGTCCATGCTAGGCAGAGTCAGCAGTTTATACAGCATGTATTAATGACCCTAAACAAAATTGAACTTTCATAACTAAAGCACATCGAAGCATCTATAGTGTCTGCAACAAAAATAGAAACAAAAAACAAATATGAACAGGGTTTCTTAACCTCTTGTGTATCCTGAACTCCTTTGTAACCTATGAACTCCTCAGAATAATATTTTTAAATGCATAAGATAAAATACAAAGGATAACAAAGAAAATAAATTGTATTAAAATATATTTATCAATTTTTCTTTAAATCTACAGACTCTAACTACAATCCCTAACCTAGAGGAAGAAACTCACATACTCTCTATAGTCAGAGAGCTGTTTGCTTCCTGCAACTGTCACCTAGGACTGATGCTGGTGTTTCTGACTTCTTTCACCATGAAGGTTTTGTCAAACAACTTCGTCTGATAGAATATTTTGTAAAGATGATTTAGCTATTCTCTACATTTAACCTGGGATTATTGTTTGCTCATCAGTATCATCCCAATACTGCAAATGGAAATGAGGTTCAAGATTTCCAGGACAAAGTAATATAGTTCTCAATTCAATTCTAAATTCTATAAATATTTACAAAGAATCCATTATATAGATTACACTATGTGTAAGAGAATCTGAAGGCCCTCTCACATTGACTAACAGAATTTTTTAAAACAGCGTCTAATCCCCATATAACAGGTCTGCATCCAGAAAGGTACCATACCTTTCCTTTAATGGATTGATTTAATACATATTGGACACCCACAATGTAATCATTCTTCTACATAGTGAACATCAGAGATAGATATGAGACCACCTAGTAACTAAGAACTCAGGTCAAAGAAGGCACAGAGTTAAGAGGATAGAAACCAAATCAGGAAGCATAGCAGAGGGCCATTTTGCTTTAACAAAAGTGAGTTTTTTGTTTCACCAGGTTGCCTATTTCTATCCCTATCTACACTCAAGAAAAGATGGATGTGTCTATCTCTGACAACAACCCATGAGCTACCCATCACAGACCACTGACAATTATACTGTTAACCTAATCATATAACAATAGGACCCACTTTCCAAGGGAACAGTTTAACCATGCGCTGATCAAGAACTAGAGTCACAAACCCTGAGAAAGACACATTTCACTTTCTAGCCAAATTAGCCTACTAGCTATTCCTCAGATTCAATATTTAATCTCCCACCTCTGAGCATTCACACAAGGTGTTCTCTCCTCCTCCTTTTAGAATCCTTGTCTTCCTTCAGTTTAGCTATGGCCTCCATGAAGCATTTCCTAATCTGATCCTCCCTCTACAAAGCTCACTTTCTCCTCAAAATACTCCAATTTATCTGAGTGCATGTCAAATCTCTTCAATAGATTGTAAATTCTTGGAAGACAAGTCCTTCTTTGTTTTATCTTCAAACTCTCTAACATAGCAGAATGTCTTGATAAAAGTAGATAGCTAATGATTATATATTGAATTGAATTTAAAAAGGGATGATAGATGGTATGCTTTTAGTACCTATGGTCCTTCCTGAAGTTACTGCATAAGTTCAATATAAAATTAATGCCAGCAAAGAGTATATAATTTAGTCAAGAAGTATGAGAATTAGTAATATACAGAACTAATAAATTAGACTTCTCTATGAATTCTTAGAGGAACCTATCATGAGAGCAAATGATCAAACATTTCTTATTTACCTCCTCCTAGTTTAGACAATAGGAATTGAAGAACAAAATCAAGGAGGCCTCAAAGAGCATTTGTTGCCATCATTTAGTTGTTTCTAGTTATGTTAGATTCTTTGTGACACCATTTGGATTTTTCCTGACAAAGATATTGGAGTGGTTTGCCATTACTTTCTCCAGCAAATGTTACAGATAAGGAAACTGAGGCAAATAAAATTAAGTAACTTATCCAGAGTCACACAGCTAGTAAGTGACTGAAGTCAAATTTCAACTCAGAAAAATGAGTCTTCCTGACTCCAGAACTGGAACTCTATCCATTGTGCCACCTAGCTGCCCTTAAAGGACATATATTCAAATAAAAGATTGATTCTATAGAGTCTAGAAAGAAAGGGAAGCCCTGAATGTATAAAGAGTGTGGATGGTTATACCAACAGACAGGACAAACAATACTCAAGAATCCATGCATCAATAATGAAGTCTTCCCAGTACCCTGAGCCCAAGAACCCTAGGAATGGCAACTTTCCTCCCCAAGTGACAGGTCCTACACAAGAAGAACCCTGAAGGATAAGGACATAGCAATAACCCTGCACATTTTCCCCCATTCCCATTCTTAACAGCCATAGCTATTAAAGCTATCATTATGAAAGTCCTTGGTCCAGTAAAATGATTCAACATCACAGATGGATATAATTCTATCTTTGGCAATGTCACTAATGAAGATATATTATTATCTATTTGCCTTGCCATTTCACTCTAAGAACCAATGGACTTTTCCATTTCCCCTATATCTGAGCTCTTCTACATATGTATAGTCTTCCCCAGTTAGAAAATGAACTCCCTGAGAGAGGTAACTGTTTGACTTTTCTTTCTGTAGCCCTTAGTGTTTAGCATAGCAATTAGGCAAATAGGGATCATTTAATAAATGCTTTTTTATTCATCCATTTATTCACCTAAATTAACTGGATACACAAGTATCTCAAACTCCAGAAACCCAGCCTCCAGAACACTTAGCATTGCCAGCAGTAACTATGTGGTGGACTGGCAATACTCCTAGAATGTTCAAGTTATCAGCAGAGCCTTAAGAGTAGGTGTGAACTCCCTGAGCAAAACTGACCAATGGAACTAAAGGCATTGAAAGGAATAAGTGGAAATCTTGAGGAGGAACAAAGAATATCTCTTATGGAAAGATCTTTATTCATTCTTCTGCTCCCTTGACCCTCACCCCCACCCAAAAATAAAGAGGCTTGTTATGTGTGTTTTTAAATCCCAGACAAGGAAGGAGCTTTTATTATCAATTTGAATTGATAGAAAACTAGGCCATTGATGATAGCAAGACTTAGTCTATCAATTTTTTCCTTTAAAGGTGAAGACAGAATGGATTATGAAAGTTTTCTTGCTGAAAACAGAGACTTTTTATTAAAGTCATAAGAATTAAACCAAAGATCAACACACAGATCCATGCTATCTAATCTCCATTGAGTCTTCCATATAGCTCAGTATACATTTTATAGATCTATAGTGGATTATATAATACATTCTCCACAATAACTCTTTCACAAACTTTTCACCCTCTGTAGGTCCCAAAATTCATCCTGCTAATCTCACTCACTATATTGAACTTAGCTCCTCCTTTACTGAAACTCCAGTTGAGTTCTCTTCTTTTCATTGTTATAGCTACCACTTTTCTTATAGACTTCTTTACCTCTTACATGGTCTATTATATTAGATTTCTAAGTTGTCTGTCTTTAGTCTTTCCTCCTTTTCTACACACTTCTGTCAGATTACTCTCCCTTAAGCAGAATCTAATCATATCATTCCCTCCTCTGAATCCTTCTTTGGCTCCTCATTACTTACCAAGAGAATCTCAGAATGTTAGAACCATAAGGAAATTAATGAATCATCTGGTATAGCTAGTTCATTTTTGAAGAGGAGAAAATTGCAGCCCAGAAAAATGAAGCAACCTGTCTAGTGTCACACAGCTAATAAACAGCAAAACAAAGATCCAGATTTCCTGATTCTATGTGCCTGCTGCTTGTTCCTTCCCTTCTACAAACAAACCAAATGCATGCAGTGGATTGCATTTAGATTACATCTGTGCTTACCTTAGATTTCAAAAGTTTCTAGTACATAAAGTGAGTTTTTGAACCAAAGGACTTGAAATACTTATATAAAACAATGGATTCAATAGACTAAAATAACTCAAGACTTCAAATGCAATATTGAAAATATTGCTTCTCCAAAGAAAAGAACTTATCAAGAATTAGGTTGTCATAGTTATATTCAGGATATTTGCAAAAGACCGTATGCTAGTATTGAATTCTAGCACATTTATAAGTTTCCTCAGTAAATTTCTTAGCAACTTGAACAATTGGTCTAACTATACGCCAGTACAACAAAATGGATAAATATCAAAATTTCTTCAAGTTCAGCCCAATATATGTATATATAATGTATATGAGTGTGTATGTATATGTGTGTGTGTGTATATATACACACACACACATTCATTGAATAGAATTGAGTAGGAATAAGAGATGAGTTAAATCACATTTTTAACTCATATTAAAAATGATAAATTCAGTGACCCCAAATTATTGACCATTTCAGTAATGCCTTATGACTGGGAATCATGGAATACAGAATTCTGGGAAGAATCTAAATTACCAACAAAAGAAAGATACAATACAATAACACAACAAATGATTTAAATTGCCTACTGTGTTTGCCAGGCACTGTGTTAAACAGTAGGGATACAAATAAAAATAGAAAAGAAAGTCCCTGGCCTCAAGGAGCTTACAATCTTGTTTTAAATTTTGTTTTTGCAAGGCAGAGGTGTTAAGTGACTTACCCAAAGTTACACAGCTAGATAATTATTCCATGTCTAAGGCTGGATTCGAACTCAAATCCTTCTGACTTCAGGGCTGGTGCTCTATACACTGCACCTCCTAGCTGCCCCCACCCCACCCCATCTAGTTGCTCCAGGAGCTTACAATATAATAAGGAAAGCTAACATACAAAAGAAAGCTAAAGAAGGTGAGGGTAAGTGAGGGAGTCTTGGGGTGGGGGGTCGGCGGATGGATGATGGTAGAGTATAATTTAAGGAGTGGAGACTGGTAAAAAATCAATTTTCTGGGTTTCTGAGATTATGTGGAGATTTGGGGAGGAGATGTTTGCTCTACTCTTTAACTCTCCAATCAGAAGGTCAGGAACTACTAAGGGGTTTGATAAGATGTAGTACCAAAGCTGAAGCAAATTCTGTGATGATGAGTTTCCTGGAGATTAGTTTTCCTTAGAGGGCCTGATGAAGTAAATGGTGAGTGGAGTGGAATCTAATGAATGTGGCTGATGGGAAAAGATGGTGGAAAATGCATAATGGAACTAAGCAAATTTAGTACAAGAGAATGCTACTTGAATAGGATCCTAAATCTAGAGCTAGAAAGGACTTCAGAAACCATCCAGTCCAATTCATCTTACCAATGGGGAAACTGAGGTTAAGAGATGTTGTCACTCCCATGATCACAGAGATAAGTGTTGATTTTTTTACAACTTCTCTCAGTCCAAATTCAATGTTATTTCCATTTTATTCTGCTGCCCCTTGACTTGTACAACAAAAGAGACATGAAAATTGTAGTATTCAGGACAATTTTGACCAGGAAAAAGAAGATAAGTCATACATTGGGAAGGAGAGTCAACAGATGGTAAACCTCAGTGATAATTCCTTTACCTGGCTGGTATTCAAGACCCTCTGTGACCTGTTCTGTTGGCCATCTTTCAATTCTATTTAGTTATTTTCCTTATATGTCATACTGTGCTCTAGGAAAACTAAATTATTTGTTGTTCCCTCACTATGCTTTTTAGTTCTGTCCCTGCCAACTACCAAGGATCATGTATCTAGAGCTAACAGAGACATCTAGTTCAAATTATATCCAATCTTCAAAGAGTTCATTCAAATAGTAACCCCTCAGGGACAGCTAGGTGGCACAGTGGATAGAGTACCAGCCCTGGAGTCAGGAGGACCTGAGTTCAAATTGGACCTCAGACACTTAATAATTCCCTAGCTGTGTGAGCTTGGGCAAGTCACTTTACCCCATTGCCAAAAATAACTTAAAAATTAAAAAAAAAAAAACAATTAGCACCTCCTCCATGAAGTCTTACTTGTTTCAGCAAAAAAAAAAAAAAATCATCTCTTCTACATACTTCTTTTTGCACATTCACAAATGTGTATTGTATAGTCTTAATTTCCCCTATTAGACTATAAATTCAATGCAGGAAGGGATTAAATCTTGTTTTTTGTTGTTTCTTCCAAGAAATATATTATAGAATCTCATGAATGCTAATCAGTGAATTAAACTGGAAGCTCTCAAAAGCCCAAGGGAAGAAGTGATAGCAGCACTATCTGAGCATTCATCTATCTCAAGGGGCAGCAAAGCATTGCCCTAAGCCCCAAATCAGTCACCTATTTCTTATATGATCAGTAAGCTAAGAATATTTTTACATTTTTAAATAAAATTGCATGGGATTTTAAAATGTAAAAATCATTCTTCACTCCCCAAATATACAAAAAATATTCTGGGCTAGATTGGTCTCTTGAGCCATAATTTGATGACTTCTGATCTGTCTTATTCAACTTGTTAAAATAAATTGTTGAAGAACAGTTATTACCTATATTCTTATTTTATGTGTCCATTTTCACAGCACACACTCTCTGTCCAGTGAAAACTATAGAAACATAGTAAGTGTTCATTTAAAGAGGACCGAATATTTTCAGGAGTCCTTTCTATGTATCCCATCATGCAATGTTCCTTCACAATTTCTCAACATCCTACATAGTATACTTCTCCCAAAATTTTCCCAATTAAATTTCCTTTTTAACCAAATCCTCTATTTCCCCACAATGTCTTCCAATTCAAGAAAAAAAAATCTCTTTAGCTCAAGAAGCAGAATTGAGAGTGGCTTCAAAAAAGAAAAGGATTTTCCCAACCACCAACATATCCCTAGAACAGGAAAGTTTGCTTTATTCTCTTAGCAAAAATCCACTAAGCAGTCATTGGCTGACAAGTGATAGATCAGGACAAAGGAGGAAGTCTGGGACAGCAAACACTTAGCAAAGGCGAATCAGAGCAACATGCATGTTCTAATGAGACGATTGCTAAACTGTGAGTCAATTTCCCACTTCTTCCACCCAAACACTATCACAGTTTAAAACACTTGGAAAAAAAAGAGCATGTCTGTGATATACTAATGACTTTAAATGGGCTCATGTGTCAATTTCTAGGTTGGGGGAAAAAACTGAAAGCACTTTCCTCGTTTCATAGCAACCTCACAAGAGGTTTTCTGCTTTACCAGGCCAGCAAATTTTTCAGCAACCCCTTCTTTAACAGGAGCTAATTTATGTCCAGGAAACACAGCATTACTATCTGCCAGTCCATTCTGTTCTAGAGTTTAATCAGTTGTCTAGGTACATTTTATCTAAATATCATTGGCCTCCACCCCAAAAAATAAGTGGAGAAGTAGAACAGGGATTGTAACCTGCCTTTGAATCTTAGGATAAAAAGACTTTAGGTTGAAGGTTAAAGACAGCACTGGGAAAAGGAATAGAGGGAGGTCAAGAAAGACTAAGAGGCCATCTTGAGAAGAGACTTGTAGACTGATGTTTTTTAATCTTCCATAAAAGGTGAATGATCCTGTGGAATGCAAAGTGGATATCTCTAGACTTAAACTGACCATAGCATCTTCATAGCTTCTTGCTCCAATTGTAGTGCTCACAGCTATGATCTCTGGAAGATCATTAGCTAGGATGTGGGTAAACAGCCTACACTTAGGGCAATGATACAAAAGGATACAAAGATCTGCAACAAAATACTACAAATAGAGAAGTTGTAGGAATTATTTCAGTCTTTTTCAATTTTACTCCGCCCAGCAATCTCCGCTGCTCCAGTCTCTCATAAATACAAATCAGCCAGGCCAGCCCAAGAATGCCAGCACCATTCCCACTTTCTGCTCTCCTAAATATTCACATGAAGGAACAATGAAGTTGACCACTACTCACTTTAGCTGTTTGTCGTAGCATCGTTTGTACAGCATCTCCTGTAGCAGGAGAGTCCCAGGGAATTGCAACATAAGCAGCTGTCTGTACCTTGTTCTGCCTTCATACCCTGTAGCTCTTCATTCTCTCTATAATACTACCAGAGATAATATGTAAAATTGGTTTTGTGGCTAGCAGTGCTCACCAAGGCATTTTGATGCTCTAGCACATTCATGTAAAAACAAATTTTAAAATAACTCTTCGCTCCTCAGTCTCTTATTTACCCAGTTTCAACTCCACAACTACAATAAGAATTGGAGGTTTGGGGCAAACTATAAGTAGGGGCCAATACATCTGTTGTAATCTTACTTCAAATAGACAACCAGGAAGGTCTGAACCCAAAGCAGAAGACCCATTATGCTTTCTCCCAAGATGCTTCAAGTCCATGAGAAAGAGACAGTCCCTAGAAATGTCCAAATGGTAGAGTAGTTGCCAGACAGACATACAACCATTCTGAGCTCCTTGAGAGAGTTTGATCAAAAACAGGACAACCTCCACACATCCAGGAAAGCAGAATTGCTTATTTGGAAAAGAGAGAGCCTGCCTTTCATCACTCTGCCACTGCCAGGGAAATTATGCACACCTCAAGAACTATGCTGAAAAATTGCTAGCTGCTGAGAAATTGCTAGCTGCTGAAAGTAGCCTACTATTCTCCCCTCCATTCAGACACAGATGTGAGTAGAGGAGAGGAGAGCATGCCTAAGTCAAAGAAACAATCATTTCCCTTCTGTGCCTAAAGTCAGAAGTTTTGAACATTTGTTTAACTAAATTCTTTGGAAATAAGATACAAAGGAGTAATAGCATAATTTTAAAGACCAAAGTTATTTTATTGTATGAGTTCTGAAATGTTGTGAACAAATCTATTAAGCAAGAATCTCAATCCTTAAATAAACATTGTTTTAAGAGTTAGTTCTCTTATCAGCCAATAACGATAAAGCACAGGATTTTTAAGAGCCTTTAAAGGTCATCAAAGGTAGGTGAGTTAAAAAAAAAACAATACCAGTAGTGTAAGAGAAAAAAAAGGCTTTTGGAAATATGTATTTTGGAAATAAATATCCTGAAATATCAGGCCATCTTCCCTAGATTGTGAAAATTCTAAATATTCTATTATAGTCTGCTATTGTCTGACTCTGTTACCACAGAACATGTTGTAATTGGCCTTTGGCTCATGACCAGAAACATGGAGATATTTTTCCAAGGAGAAAAGCTCTTGGAACATGTCAGTCAACATTTCTTTCATTGTCCATTTCAAGACATTATTGTTGCTTTCTTGCTCTTACTTTATTGGAGCCAATATGATTGTTTTTAAACTTAGTGTGGAAGTTTATTTAAAACTATATTCCCTATTCCATCTCTGGGAAAGTAACCTTCCAATGCTCTTTCTTTCCAGTCCCAGGTTTATTGATGCTTTTATGCTCTGAGATTCTTCTGAGAGGAGCACAGCAGACTTATTGCCCTGAGAAGTCAAAAGATACCTTTCCCCAAAGGTAACTATGAGGAGACATTTCACAAATGTCCCCATATTGCCCAGATTTACCTTGATTCTGATTGCTTCCATTTGTTCCTTGTTAGCTGACTTTGTTGATTCAGAAATCAGTATATCTTTGCAGGTCCATGAATTCTGCTTGATCTCTAGACACTCCTCCCCCACCAATGATATTTTAGTTATCCCCTCCTCTCTTTTATTCCCTTTAGTATGTGACTAAAGTTTGGGGTTTCTGACCCTAAAGAAGAAAGCCATGACCATTCAACTCAGCTTTTGCTTCTTTGCCAATCTCAGAAAAAAATGAAATTATTGCCTAAGTTAACCCCCTTTCTTCCAAAGTATCTCCTATAAGTCAATGATGATGGTATGGGGGAGGGGGAAGAGACAGACGATTATAAAAATGATGATGATAATGAAGTGATAATGATGAACTATATCTTACTATTCATGTTTGAACTAATGAACTAGAGAAAAACTATATGACCCACCATTGTCAGAAAAACTATATGACCCATCATCTTAAACTAGATTTAAGCAAAGTATAAAAAATTGTTTTAAGCAGAATTCTTAAACTCAATAACTTTTTTCAAAGATTTTGAAAATTCTAGTGCACTAGGGAGATATAAAGTATTAGGCAGAAATATTAATGTTTTTGAAAATGTGGCATTCTAAAATATCTGATTACCCAGTTTAAAAATATTTACTCAGTATTTGTCACTAATAATATCTACTTTTTTGATGTGAGGTGTATACCAACATCATTTCCATGCATTCACTCTTCCCCTACACTGGCTTGGTTATTGGTGAATAGATGATTTCTAAAAAGAGAGCCATTCAATTTAACTATACCTTAGTTAACTTTACCTTAAGAGCAACCTAAAAACAGGAGGACTTGTGGAAATCTTGCTGAAAAGAGAAAAAAAGTTCCAAAGCAATAGCAGCTCTTCACCCCAAAACACTGTATGGTTTTTGTTTTTTTGGCAAGGCAATAGGGTTAAGTGGCTGCCCAAGGCCACACAGCTAGCTAATTACTAAGTGTCTGAGGCCGGATATGAACTCAGGTCCTCCTGACTCCAGGGTCAGTGCTCTATTCACTGTGTCACCTAGCTGCCCCACCCAGAACACAATATGGCGTGAACATTTTCTTATCCAGAGCACTGATATGGGAGAGGCATGCTTCCTGTGGTGGTTGTCCCAAAACTTATGCCATCTCCTCAGAAAAAGGAAACACAACATTATTCTCTCCCTCACCCAGTCCCAGTTTATTATTAAAAGTCCTTTGGTCAGTGTCATTTTACTATTTACAGCACCCATCGGGCATAGACTGCCATGCCTAGGAAACCTGTGCCATGCTAAGCACTCAGGAACAGCAGGAATAAAAGTTCATGGTTCCTTGTGGTATTTTGGGGGGATCTTTGTCCTCAGCTCCAGAACTTATCCCAATAGGAGAATTGGTAATTACAACTCCAACAATTCTAGCTCTAATAAAAGCTTAGCCAGCTCCATATGAGGACGAAGAGAAGTAGTGGAAAGGATCATAGATCTGGAGCTAACAGAGACCTAAGAGGTCAAGTTCAACCCTCTGAAGCTCAGAGATATTAAATAAAATACTTATTTACTTACTCCAGGTCACCCAAACAAATATCTAAAGAAAAAGTTAAACCCAAGTCTTACTGACTCTCAGTTCAACACGATCCATTATACTATCCACTACTCTGATTTGTAAATGAAGAGAAGAAATTCACTTATGTTTCCCATTAGTGAGGAAGGCCCTTCTTTGCCACATCCCTTCCCAAATAAGAATGTTCTGAGAGTTGTTGTTTTTACCCTATTCTTGCCCTTTACTGAGAACCAGGCATTCTATTGTTAACATACTGAAAAATGCCTCATGAAGGAAAGAAAGCAGGTAAGGGAAATAGTTGTCCACAGCTGCAGCACAGGTCCCTATACAAGAGGCATAACTAATTTTGGAATGTACCCCTTTCTTTATATAATAGATCATCTTCACAATTTCCTATAAATTTCTCCTTATTTGGGGTGGCACCTTCCAAAGCTCCTTCTGCCTCAATGTAATTACTGAACATGTTCACTTTGTGATATCTTCATTTCCCTCACAGAATGTTAAATCAGAAATGCTTTATGCAAACACTTTACTGAAGAATTTCACCTTGCGAATAAGTTGACATCAGGAGAATAACGGAAGAGCAGCAAGTAAAACTGTCAAATCGAAGTACATTAGATTGATTACTTCCCAGAACAATAAGTCTACTGTACACCTCACAAACTCTTCAAAAAACTGAGGAAGATTGGAAGAGCCCCTTTGAGAAAGATCTCTTCTCTAAAGATGGAAGAAACAAGTCCCAAATCTGTGCAAAACCAGTGTTATACCTTCTTATATCCCTCTTCACACCTTGACATATACATGAACTAGAAATCTATCAGTTCTCTAGTTCATTTGACTCTGGAGTTAAAGCAAAATGCTTGATTCCACATAGTAACTACAATAAGAATGTTAGACCCTATAGGAGGTCAGTCATCATTTTCTTTTATATTGTGTTTTTCTTTTGTTTTATTTAATAGTCAGTCATTATTTTCAGCATGTTTTTGGAGCACTGAAGTTTGAATCAAGAAGAATTGAGTTTGAAGCCATTTCAGTTACTAGTCATGTGAATCTAAGCAAGTCACCTTCCCCTCTTAATTTCTCTATTTATAAAATAGGGGTTATAATAATATTCAGCCCAGAGATCTTGTGAGTATCAAAACAGAATGGCATATGTATTCTACAAAACTCAAAGCACAAAAAAGTGATAGTGATAAGGTTGACTTCCTCTATTTCTGAGATCAAGTGAATAACATGTAAATATATCTATTACCCACTCTGGACTGGCAACAAGAGTTCTGAATGTGAATCTTTGCCTATTACGTTCCTTTCTCAATTGTAAGGGTGTTGTCACAACTCAAAGTGGGCCAACCATGTTGGGCCCAGAGAACTGTGGTGAATCAATGTTCTAGTCCAGGGGTTGACAAAGTCAAAGGACTAAATCTTGCCTACTTGTGAGATAAAAATTTTGTTGTTTTTAAAATATTTTTAACTATGATAAAACTTTCTTTAACAATATAAAAACCATTCTTTACCAGATTGGGATTATACAGAAACAGGTAAGTAAGCCTGCTTGCCAACCTGTTCTAGTCAATTCAAAGAAAGTAATTCCAAAGTATGATAACTGCCCCCAGGTAATCATTATATCACTATATATTAGTAGAAAGGACAGATGGGAGCAGTCAGGATCTCCTGGTGAAGATGGTAGGCAGTTGAAGGAGACCAGGAGAAGAGAAGGAATATGGCAGCATGAACTATGATATAGTTAGAATATGTCTTCCTTTCCCCTTCTGTTAGACATTCAGGTGCTCTCCAGTCCCCACTGACAACCTGCCAAGTCTACCCCAAAAGAAGTCACCTCATAGTTTATTAGAGTGTAAATGGATAACAAGCCATTTGAAGGATCTGCTCTAGTTCAAACACAGGCGACTGCCAACATGCTGTGGCAGCCAGCGAACATCTGAGCATCTTTAATTTAAATTGCATATACTTAGCTTGAAATGGCATCTATACTCTGCAACTCACAATTTACTGCACCGTCATCAGATGAGGAATCATCTTTTCAGGGATTTCCCAAATTTGCCTTTTTGCTGTGCTTCAATCACACTATAGTGTAGTAACAACTTAACGCCTGATGGTTCCCAAGACAAATATTTTGTAGTGTGAGATACAGAAACTATTTCAATCAGTTTGCTAATACACAGGATGTTCATTGATTCCATAAACTAAGGAAATGACTGTCAGCAGCTTGGGGCTGGTCTTTGTGACACACTTCAAATCTTATCTCTATCATGAACCAATAAATGGATTTATAAAGCTACAGTCTAAGGGTACTCAGTCTTTCAAGGGCATACCTTTCAAGGCAAAAACACCTCAGGCATTTAAAAAAACCAAACAATTCTTAGCATGATCAACAGTATAATACCCAAGAGATACTATCCTTAGAGAGGCAATCAAATAATCCTAGAGGGCTTGCATATGCCTCCAATCACAGATTTAGGATTGGAAGCCCACACCAGAAGATTGGACCAAACCACTTATTTAAGGTTTCATTAAATCATTTTTAAAAAAGCAATCTTCTAGAAATAATACCCTTAGGAATAACTAAGAAGAATGACAAAAAAAAATGAAGAAAAATTTCAGCAAAACTCCTTTATCTGTTGTTAATTCCAAAATAAATAGATCACTAGTCATAAAAGGAACTATATCCATTGGGGATGTATTTTCACCTAAGATTTTTGCAAACTTTCCACAGCACTATTGGCACAAGAATGAAACTCCCCTACAGCAATTAGGTAATTTCTTTTCTAAGACTGGAAAATTCAACTGAAATGGGCATTGTATATAAATGCCATGTTTGCTAACCCCCTACAATGGTACACTCATTTTGGAACAATTTGTTGGAATAAGACTTCAAGATTTATTGAGGCAGTAGCTACATTCATCATCTTCATCATCATCATCATCATCATTGAATTCATCAGCAACACATCTGTATAATACTTTCCAAAGGCCATCATACATATTTTGTTTTATAATTCCTCATTCATGCTACTGCTATAGTTAGGTGGCACAGAAAATAGAGTGTTGGACCTAGAATTAGAAAGACCTGAATTCAGATCCAGTCTCAGATATTTTAGTTATATGACCCTGGGAAAGTCATTTATACTGTGTTTGACTTTCTATTCACATTAGTAAAATGGAATGATAACAAAAACATTTCTCAGGGTTGTTGTAAAGATAAAAAAAGAGAAAATGTAAAATACTTTGAAAACATTTAAAGCATTTTACATATTATTATTATTATTATTATTACTATTAGCCTCATCCTATAAATCAATGTCAAAACATTTCCAACAGTTGAAACACATTTTGTATCCATTTTTCCTTCACATGACATGTGCAAATGTCAAGGAGGAGAAATGTGATGATCATTTTGTATTCTGGCCTGTACTCTGATTACCATGGCTCTCTTTATATAATTATATATAATCTTCAAAGAAAGAGAGAACTATGTCTTAATTGTTGTTGTTTATTTCTGAATTTCTATGCACACATTAGGTGTTTAATAAGTGATTAATGCATAAGTGTATAAATGAATGATTGACCAATATAAACTTTTTACTCAGTCACGACTGCAAACTATAGTCATTAACAATCCAAAAAATACATGTCAAGAAAGAGGAAATATTAGAATAAGGAAACTAAAGGTTATAGCATCTAAGAAATATTTGAGAAAACAGGATTTAAAAGGAGTGTGATCACTATTTTTATTTCTCCAAAAATTTGTTAAAAAGAACAAGGGTCAAATTTGGATCTAAAGAAGAGAATGAGGACCAATGAGGAAAACACATTTTAATGTGATATAAGGAAGAACTCACTAATAATTTAATGAATGAGCCATCTCAAAAGATTGTGTATTCTGCACAAGTGCAATTGACCTAGAAATGTCTAGATGAAAACATCTCAGGCAGGTAGATGACACCATGGATAGAATGCTAAACATGAGTTAAAGAGGACCTGAGTTCAGTTCTTTTTCTCAGAATCTTATTTGCTGTGTGACTCTGGATAAGTCACCAAAGTAGTTTGTATCTAGTCCTAAGAGAGTAGGAATACATGAATTATTTCTTTCCTTATTTGAAAAGTTTTTAGAATGCTAAGGAATACTGATGACAAATACATAGAAAGAGTCATGAGAAGAAGTAATAAAGACTTTTTGAATTTCAAGTGCTGACAAAAAAATTTTTTGTATCATTCCCATGTCTTTCTAGTGTCATCCTCTCCATTTCAGTTTCCTCATTTCTAAAGTGGGAAAAATAATAGTACTTACCCTTCAGGATTGTTAAGAAAAACAAATGAGGATATAGATATAAAATATTATGTAAACCTTAAAAAAGTATGTTATATAATTTTATTTTGTGTAAAAACCTATTAAGGAACCTGAAAAATTCCAAGGAAAAATCTCTGCTGAAAATATTCTCCAAATTTTAGCCAAAGAACCAGATGACAATTGTTTACCTTGAGCAGCATATTTAAGGTAATCAAAAAAAAATGATCTATGGTTAATTTCCCTTGACAACCCTCAAAAACAGTAAGGAAGGAATAACACATATTATTCATCTCCATTTCTGTGTTCCCTTTATTTCATGTGTTTTTTTCCTAAATTCAATTTATTGATAACATTTGTTTTTATATCACTGGCATTTCCCAAACACTCCCTTCCCATTGATATCTCTGCTGTGACAAAGAAAAGCAAGGAAGCAAAAATTCCCTATAAAGAAACTCCAACAATGTATATACAATTGTGTCCTTCATTTCTCCCTTCTCTCTGCTAGGTGGGAGGATATTTATTTCACTATCTCTTTTCCAGAGCCTACTCTGATTTTCTAATGCTGCATTGAAGTTACTGATTTTTTATGTGCCTTTTTTCTTTCTGGTTAGTCTTATTTCACTTTGAGATACAAATTTTTCTGTAGAACTCCATATTCCTCATACTTGCTTTTGTTGTTGTTCAGTTGCTGAATTTATGACCCTTGTTTGTGACCCTATTTGGGGTTTTCTTTGCCAAAGATACTGAAGGGATTTGTCATTTCCTTCTCCAACTCATTTTCTAGACGAGGAAACTGAGGCACACAGAGTTTTAAGTGATTTGCTTTGGGTCACTAGTAAGTGACTGAGGTCAGATTTGACCTCAGAAGATGAGTTTTCTTGACTTCAGGTTCAACATTCTCTGGGCTGTGTGCTACCTAACTGCCCTTGTCATTTCTTATTGCACAATGATGTTGAAGCCATTCTTCAAACAATGTGCACTCACTATATTTCTGTTTATGCTATCAAAAAATTGTCATGTATATTTTGACATATATTAGATTTGATTCTGTCTTTGACTTCAATAGAACATAGGCTCCAGTAGTGAAATTAAGTCAAAAGGTTTGAACGATTTTGCTCCCTCTCCTGCATTTGTCTTAGTGATCTCAACACTTCCAGTGGATTCAAATGTCATGAATATCAGATCTACTAATTCAGCCCTAACCGCTATCCTAAGTTCTAGTCTCAAATCTCCATCTCCCCATTAGGCATCTCAAATTGAAATGTACCACTTGTTGTTTTGGTTATGTCCTACTTTTTGTGACCCCTATTTGGGGTTTTCTTGGCAAAGATAATAGAATGGTTTTCCATTTCCTTCTCCAGCTCATTATACATTTGAGGAAACTGAGGCAAACCGAGTTGAGAAACTTGCTCAGGGTCACATAGCTAGTAAGTGTCTGAAGTCAGTTTTGAATCAAAGATGATGAATCTTCCTTACTGGAGGCCTATCAGACTCTGTTCACTGCACCATCTAGCTGCATTTTGCTATCTTGAACACTACATGTCCAAAAGTTGAATGCATTATCTTTCCCTTCAAGTCCCTATCTTCCCAGTCCCCCTGTCCATGCCATCCTTGACTATTTTTGCTCTATCTTACCTTTATATTCAATCAACTGCCAACTCCTGTTGATTTTACTTTTATGTGTACCCCAATCTCTCCTCTGCAACTGCCAACACGTCACTTCACACCTAGACTATTGCAAACCTGCTGCTTGATTTCCTCGAATTAAGGCTCCATCCATCCAATCAAAGCTCTCAAATTGGTCTTCCTAAAATGCTTTCTGACCATGACATTCCTTCTTCAAGGAACATTAATGTCTCTTTAGCATGTCCAAGATAAAGAATATAAAATCTTCTATTTTCAAATCCTGAATCTTTACTTTCTCATCTTCTCAAACCTTACTCCCAATCAAAGACTCTCAGTGATGCTGTAACACTGGCCTCTTCACTGTTCCTCTCACAGAATTCAGACTGGACATCTCCCATGCCTGGAATTCTCATCTCCAGTTTCTGACCTCCCAGTTTCTCAGGTTTCCTTCAAGGTCCAGTTAAAATTTCATCTTTTGTAGGACGCATTACCTGTCCCTATTAATGCTAGGGCTTTCCCTTTTTGATTAGTCCCAACTAATCCTATCTTTAAATTGTATATGGTCATGTGCATACTTTGTTCCCCGTTTGAGCTTATTGAGAAAATACTTTTGGTTTTTGTTTGCTTGTTTGTTTATTGTCTGTTTGTTTTGGAGAGATATTTCCTTGTCTTGTATTCCCAGCACTTTTTTATAATTTCTTCTATACCTTATTTGATTAAGGATTCCTTCTTAGTCATAGACAGAAGAAGTATCTATTCTAATACTTTTGTAATGTAACCTTTTACATTTAGATCATTTATCTATTTTCATTTTTTAAAGTAATATGACATAAAATAAAGGTCTAATCCTAATTTTTGCCAAACTACTTTCCAGTTTTCTGAGTAATTCTTGTCAAAAATTAAGATCTCCATATGAGCATTACTGTTTTTTATCAAACACTGGAGTAATTTTTTAATTCTTTCATTTTTTCCTTATCTGGGTTCTTCCAATTATATGCTTTTTTATTTTTTAACTAGTAACAGTTTTGATGAATACTGTTACATAAAATCCCATTAAATCTAGTAATTCTAAGCCATTTTCACTCATAATTTTTCTCAGTTTCCATTGAGATGCTAGATTTTTTTTCTTCCAAATGCATTTTGTTATTATGATATCTAATTCTAAAAAGAAAAAATTGCTGCCTTGGCAATTTGATTATCAAATCTTTGAATTAGTTTTGGTTGTCTTTTTTACATATTCATAACCTAATCATAAGCTGTGTGTGTGTGTATACAATTATTTAAACCTTCTTTTATTTCTATCCAAATTATTTTATTTGTGTATTTCTGTAAAATCTAATGAATTGGTTAACTCAAATATTTAATAGATTTTACAGTTATTTCCAATAGACATTCTTTTACCATTTTCTTTTGATTTTCGTTAGCACTATATAGAAATGTATATCATTTTTATTGCTTTATCATAAATCATGTTTTCTGCCATATAATCATCTAAATTGGACTGATTCTCAGAGGTATTCTAAGTACACCATTATGTTATATGTGAGAAGAAATAGATTTTTTTCTCCTTTTTACTAATGTTTTACTATTTGTTTTGCTTTCTTGTCATATCACTATAATTTGCATTTCTAGAACTATGTCAAATAATAGTAAAGAAATGGGGCATCCTTGTTTTATCCTTATTTATACTGGGAACTTTTCCAGTGAGTTTTTATTAAAAATAATTGTAGTTCTTGATTTTACAGGTGTGCTTTTTTTTTAAATCATATTAGGCAACATGATAAAGAACTCTACCAAGGGATTTTTTTCCTGCATTCATTAAAACAATCTTTTTTTGTTATTTTTATTGTTTATGTTATCAGAGGGATTTACTGTTTTCTAATACTGAACCATCTTTGCAAGACCTGGAATATATCCAAGTTGGTCATACTGAATCATTTTCTGTATAAATTTCTTTAGTCTGCCTGTAATGATTATATTTTTTTTTAGTTTTTTTGCAAGGTAAATGGGGTTAAGTGGCTTGCCCAAGGGCACACAACTAGGTAATTATTAAGTGTCTGAGACTGGATTTGAACCCAGGTACTCCTGACTCCAGGGCCGGTGCTTTATCCACTGCGCCACCTAGACGCCCCGATGATTATATTTTTAAAAATTTTAATCAATACTAATAAGAAAGATTTTTTTTATTCTAAAGCATTAATTTATTTCTTATACATGTTTTCCTACTGGTTTCTTCACATTATACTTTTTATTCCGTATTTTCTTAATCCCAAAGTTTCTCTTTGCCTTCTCACCATCACTCAAACAATATAATTCTCTTTCAAGGAAAATCAAACAACACATACTTCACATATAGTTAAAATAAGCATTTTATTTCTTTCTCTATATGAAAGTACATAACTTTTTGCTGTTTAATCAATAAAAGTCAGTTGAATACCCTGCTTAATTTGTGATTCATTGGAAATATGATTGCTAATTTTTAAAACTCACTTTCTAGGATAATATATATATATTCAAATTTTAAGATATGAAGATGTATTATTTGGGGGTTTCAGCATACATCCTTTGATTTTAGAACACCGTATCATAGTTTTTCTTTGATTTCCTATAACCACAGAGGAATGCTGTGCCATCCTGATAGATTTACCTTAGAATTTGAAGTTTCATTTTTCCTCATTGCATTTGATATTTAAATTCTGAAAATTGATTACAACATGGTTTAGTGAGTTAAGCTTAGAATTTCTTTTAGTTGGTATTCTGTAGAAACTCAATCTGAAATATTCTGTCTGATACCCATATTTCTGGGTATTCCTTACTTTCCCCAGGAAATTTTGACTCCATTTTTCTTTCTTGAGAAGAATTTATTCACTAAGATGGATCGATCTTTTCTTCAAATACTTGCTCATTTCTGCTCTTTAGTCAAATTTTATCTGCTTGAACTACTCACCATGCTGATTTATTTATGGTGTCCTTTCTAAGAATGTATTTAAAACCAATTCATTATAGAAAACTTATAGCCCTTACTACTTGTTTTATGGTTCTCTGTTCTTATAAGCTCTCAGGCTTCAGTGAAGTCTACTTACTTTAAAAGGCTTTAGGGGTGACCAATCAGGACACTGTCACAAAGATGCTCTTACTAGTCCTATGCATCTGAATTCCATTGTCTTACTGAGACTGGCTTTCTTCCATGTCTTAATTGTCCTCTGAAATTTGGAAATTTCTTTCCAGGAGATTGTGTCTAAAGAAATTTCCCCGAAGGTAGTCTGAGAAAGAATTGCAACTAGATCTCTTATCTATTCTCTTCTTCTTTCTTCTAATAGTTGTCTATTTCCTCCAGGACATATTTTATATTTATTTTTATTAGTTGTGTTTTGGTTTCCCTCTTCATTTTCTTGCCAACCCCCTTCTCCACCTCTCTCAATTCATATTTCTCCACAGCCATTCTTCTTTATTTGACTAGTTGAGGCTAATTAATCACACTTGCCCCAAGTTTCAGGGAGGGTTACAGAGCTATCAATCCTCCATCAAAAGGATTTACTAGAACTTTGAACCACATTATATTTGGTATACCAAAATGAGATTAACTTCAAAAGTTAGGTACCCAAAATAAGAGTAACTACAAGGATTATAGGATAGTTCTACTATGTTGCCCATGGTAGTACTAAAGCAGGAACCAGTGTTAACAATGAGGGACCTAGAATCATGAAGACCTGAAATCAGATCAAAACTCAGACTCATGGGATGGTACAGTGGATAGTGCACCGGCCCTAGCATCAGGAGGACCTGAGTTCAAATTTGACCTCAGATACTTAATAATGACCTAGCTATGTGTCTTTGGACAAGTCACTTAATCCTATTGCCTTGCAAAAAAAAACCACACACATACACACAAAAAACTCAGACTAATTATTTATGTGATCCTGAGCAATTCACTAAAATTCTTTCTTCCTCACTTCTCTCATCTATAAAATAAGAATAACAAATAGCACACATCAAGCAGAAGTGTTATAGGGATAAAATGAGATATTTGTGAAGTACTACATAAAAGTTGACTATTATTACTAGAATCAATATTTTTCTGTAAAAAATACCTTGTGCAGGGTTCCCTTTCTCATTTATCTTGAAATTAGTAAGCCCATTGAATTTTGAGATTTTTTTTTATATTCATTGATTGGCATGTTAGAGGCTACTAAAGATGGGAAAAATTCTACTCCACTAACTTTCCAGGATTCTTCTATTCTTTATATAGAAGTCCCTTGACCCTTGGTCCTGTCCCCCGAAGTTTCCCATATTCTCTCTCTTACCTTTCTTTTTAACATTATTTTATTTTTTCAATTACTTGTAAAGATAAGTCTTCAACATTCATCGTTTTGTAAGCTTTTGAGTTCCACATCTTTCTACCTCCTCCCCTTCCTTCAATGAAGTCTATTTCCTTTAGAAGGCTTTAGGGGTGGCCAACCAGGACACTGTTGCAAAGATACTCTTACTGATCCCTATACTAGTCCTATGCATCTGAATTCCATTGTCCTTCTGAAACTGTCTTTCTTCAATGTCCCCTGACAGCAAGTAATATGTTATAGGTACAATAATGTTGAATATATTTCTATATTAGTCTAGTTGTGAAAAAAGAATCTGAACTGAAAGGGGGAAAGATCATGACAAAAAAGGGAGAAAATCATAAAAAGTTTTAAAATGTCAAAATAGTATGCTTTTGTTAGCATTCAGACTCTATAGTTTCTTCTCTGCATGAGAATGGCATTTTCCATCACTAGTCTTTTAGAACTGTCCTTGATAACTAAACTACCGAGAGGATCTCAGTACATCATAGCTGATCATCACTCAATGTTGCTGGAGTGTTTTATTTTTAATTTAAAAAAAAGTATGCCTCAATCAATATTCAGACACCATCAGCTTTTCTCTGGGATTGGAAAGCATTCTTTATTTTATATAAGCCCTTCAGAGTTGTCTTGGGTCACAGAACTGCTGAGAAAAGCTAAATATTTCACAGCTTATCATCCTACAATATTGCTTGTATTTTGTATATAGTACATTTCACACTGCTTCTACTCATGTAAGTCTTTCCTGGTTTTAGTGAGAGCATCCTGGTCATCATTTCTTATAGCAGAATAGCATTCCATCACAGTCACCTACCACAACTTGTTCAGCCTTTCCCAACTAAGGGTTATCCCCTCAATGTCCAATTCCTTGCTACCAGAAAAGAGCTGATATGCATATCCTTATACATATAGGTCCTTTTCCTTCCTATTTTTCACCTCTTTGAAAATACAGACCTAGTAGTGACTTTGCTATGACAAAGGGTATACTATTTAGGCATAGCTCCAAATTGCTTTACAGAATGGTTGAAAGTTCATAATTCCATCATCATTGCATTAATGTCTCATTTTCCTTATATTCCCTAAAATATTTGTCATTTTCCTTTTCTGTCTGATTAGCTAATCCAATAGATAATTCCTCAGAATTGTTCTAATTTTCATTTCTTTTAACCAATAATGAGTTAGAACAGGTTTTTTTAACTTTTGGGGGGTTTTCATTTTTATTTTTTTCATTTTCATATTTTTTCATTTTTATTTTTTAACATTTTATTTGTTTTCCAATTATATACAATAGTAATATGTACCCATCATTTTTTTGCAAGGCTCTGAATTCTACAAATTTCCCCCCCCTCCCTTCCCTCCCCTACCCCAGAAGGCTGTCTGACAGTTTCTACATTGTTTCCATGCCATACATTGATGTAAATTGAATGTTATAAGAGCAAACATAAGAATAAACATAACCCCCCCCAAGAAGACAGGAAACCTCAAGAATAGAGAGAGAGGGAAAAAAAATCTAGTTTAGTCTGTATTCAGATTTCAATGGCTCTGTCTCTGGGGTGAGTTGCTTTCTTTATCATAGGTCCACCAGAGAAATTGCTTCTGTATTTTTCCCACAGTTGTTATCACTAGCTGTATTTCCCTCCACTCTATTTCTCCCCACTCTCATTTATTCTATTCTCTCTCTCTCCTTTCATCCTGGCCATGTCCAAAAGTGTGTTGTATCTGTACCCTCTCCCTTGATCTTCCCTCTTTTCTATCTCCTATTCCCCCACTTTGCTCCCGCCATTCCCTTTCATCTCATCCCTTTCCTCCCATCATTCTCCAGGGCAAGACAGATTTCCTCACCCTATTAAGAGTGTATGTCATTTCCTACCTAAGCCATTTCTGATAAGAATGAAGGCTCACTCATTCTTCCTTGCCCCCCTATTGAAAAAGCTTTTTTTTTATTCTTAAGTGAAATCTCTCAGCTTCTTCATTTCCTTTTCCTTCCACTCAGTACTTTCCTTTATCACCCATTGACTCCATCTTTTTACTATATTATGTCATTATATTAAGTTCCTTCCTGTGCTTTGTCTATATATGCTCCTTCTAACAGCTCTTATAAATGAGAAAGTTCATATGAGTTATCAATATCTTCTTCCCATGCAGGAATACAATCAGTTCAACATCATCAAGTTACTCATAGTTAGTTCCTCTCTTCCACTCCCTCTATGGTTCACCAGCATCCTGTACTTGGAGATCAAACTTTCTGTTCATCTCCAGTCATCTTGTTAGGAAAGTTTGAAAGCCCTGTTTCATTGAAAATCCATCTTTTCCCCTGAAAGAAGATGTTCAGTTTTGCTGGGTAGTTGATTCTCAGTTGTAAACCAAGATCTTTTGCCTTCCAGAATTTCATATTCCAATCCCTACAAGCCCTTAATGTAGATGCTGCTAGATCCTGTATAATCCTGACTATGGAGCCTCAGTAGTTGAATTGTCTGTTTCTGGCAGCTTTTATATAAATTATATAATACATATAATAAAATATAAATTATATAAAACATTCCTGGAAGTTTTTCTTTTGGGATCCCTTTCAGGGGGTGACCAGCGAATTCTCTAGATTTCTATTTTAGCTTCTGCTTCTAGGATCTCAGGGCAATTTTGCTGTATTATTTCTTGAAAAATGAAGTCTAGGCTTTTCTCCTGGTCATGGCTTTCAGATAGTCCAATAATTTTCAAATTATTTCTTCTTGATCTGTTTTAAAGGTCAGTTATTTTTCCAATGAGATATTTCACATTTTCTTCTAATTTTTTGGCTTTTTTTAAGAAGAGTTTTATTTCTTCCTGATTTCTTGCAAAGTCATCAGCTTCCTTTAGTTCCATTTTGCATTTGAAGGAGTTATTTTTCTTCAGAGAACTTTTTTATCTCCTTTTCCAGCTGGCCAATTCTGCTTTTTTTTAAGGCATTCTTCTCCTCATTTGCCTTTTGTTTTGCTTTTTCCATTAGAACTAAACTGGCTTTTAACATATTATTTTCTTCAGCATTTTTTTGTATATCTTTCACCAAGCTTTTGATTTGATTTTCATGATTTTTTCCTGCATTACTCTCATTTCTCCTCCCAATTTTTCCTCCACTTCCCTTAATTGCTTTTCAAAGTCTTTTTTGAGCTAATCCACAGTCTGAGCCCATTTTCTATTTCTCTTGGAGGTTTTGGATATGGAAGCTTCAATTTTGTCATCATCTGACTATGTGTTTTGATCTTCCATGGGACTGAAGTAATTCTCTATGGTCAGATTCTTCTTTTCCTGTTGTTTACTCATTCCATTAGCCCAAGACTAATTTATAATACTTCCAAGGTTTTGGAGTTGTTTGGGGGGGGCACACCCCACTAGGACCTTTATTCCTTCAAGGTCTTATGGTCTTTAGCCTATGCTTTGATATGTAGATAACCACAGCACTGCCCTCTGCCCTGGGACTATAAGGCAGGATCCAGCTATCTTAGTATGGAAGCCCAAACTGCAACCTGGGTCTTAGTGTAGGCAAACAACAGAGTCCTACCTACCCCAGGGAGAGCAGAGAAATCTCTGCAGACTTCCCCGGCTCTGGAGGTGCAGGCTGCTTTCTGCGGATTCTTGCTGCAGGTTCTGTGGCCTGTACTACTTAACTCCACACTCACCCAGGTGCAGCAGAGTTCTCTCCCTGCCCCTTCAAGCTGTTGCTGGTGATCTCCAGGCTGTGCTGGGCTTCACTGGGCTGGGCTGCGCCAGGGCTTTTTTACCAACCCCTGGTCCTGGGTCCTGGTGAAGCACACCCTTCCCGTGGAACTTCTAAGTTATCTTGGACTGGGAAAATGTATCACTCAGTCTTTCTGTGGGTTCTTCCCCTCTAAATTTTGGATAGAGCCATCCTTTGTTTTTGGGGGGTTTGGGGGGTTTGAGTTCTTGGGGAATGCTGCCTTCATGCCACCATCTTGGCTCTCTAGAACAGTTTTTTTTAAAAAATATGACCATAGATAGCATTGGAAACCTCATCTGCAAACTGTTGATTTCTTTTGATCATTTATTACTTGGGAAATGGTTCTAATTTTTTATAAATATGACTTAATCCTTTACAATTGAGAAATGAGGCTTTTATGAGAGAAACTTGTTTCACTATTTTTCCCCCATAGGTACTATTAACTGATTGTATTTCCCTCCATCCTATGCCCCCACACTATTTATTCAATTTTCTCTCCTTTTTTCACTGTCCCTCTCCTCAAAAGTCTTTTACTTCTGACTACCTCTTCCCACAATCTGCCCTTCCTTCTATCACTCCCCCCCTTTTCTCCTATCTTCTTCCCTTCCTACTTTCCTGTAGGTAAGATAGATTTTTATACCCAATTGAATGTACATATTATTCCCTCTCTGATAGATGCATATATACACAGTGTGAGGAAGTTTCATCTCCACTGCAACAATAAGCTCTCTTATGTTTCTGCTTCTCCTCTTCCTGGAACTGTGACCCAGCACTGCAACCCAGATCTGAGTATGGAAAAAGAAACAGAGTCCTGCCTCAGTAATAGCAAAGACACCCCTCTAATGTGAGAGCTCTGCAAGCAGCTGTGGATGTTGCTGATTCAATGACTCCCAAGGACTACTGATCTGCCAGCATCAGGTCTGCATTTCTGAGGCCTGCACTTGACCATGTTCCACTCTCACCCTGATGTGACAGACTTTTCCTGCTGACCTTCCAAGTTGTCCTTAGCAACCTGAGAGGTCTAGAAACTGCTTCCACTGACCCAGTCACCTTGCTTTCTGTTCCTGAATTGCTGAGGCCGGTCCAAGCTGGTGGGCCATACTATACTATATTCCTTTCTCATCCCGTTGCAACATACCTTTCTCAATCTTCCAAGTTATCTTGGGCTGGAAAATTATTTCACTCCATTTTTTGTGGGTTCTGCCACTCTAGAATTTGTTTAGAGTCATTATTTAAAGGTATTTAGGGGTTTGGAGGAGACCTCAAGTGAGCCCCTGCTTCTATTCTACCATGTTGGCTCTGCCTCTTCTTTTTCCTTTCTTATATACTATTCCCCTTCTTATTGACGAACTAGCTAACCTCATAAACTAATTTCTGAGATATTTGCATGGACAGATATTGGTAAAAGGATTGTTCTCTCAGAGAACTTATTTACATTTGGACCCATTGGATACCCATGGGATATCAGGCAGATCATTTTTTTTTAGCAAGAAAGACCTTTTGGAAAACCTCAAATCACAGGCATTCAATGCCCAACTACTCCAGCTATGTATAGAGTCATACTTGCATTCTCCCCTCTGCCTTCTTTTTCCCTTAATCCTCTAAAAGGGCCTTCAAAAGAGGACCTGTGTAACTAAGAGATGGTGTGATCCAACCAAATGAGTACTCACTTTATTGTGAATTAAAAGACATGAGTTCTAATCCCAAACTCATCATTTACTAGCTGTGAAATCATTTCATCTCTGTGAGACTTAGTTTTCCCTTCTGCAGAATGAGGTGATTGAATAAGAGAATCTTTGCAGGGCCTTCTAGTTCTGACATATTACAATATGTTTAAAAAATTAATCCCAAAGCTACTAGAATGCAAAACCATCCTCCCACAAATGCACATACATACATATATACATACATATTCACATAGCCCTCTCAGTAATTCCAAGTAATATAGCTTCTAACTTTCTAAATCACAGAACTTGAAGCAAACCACATGTATCACTGTAAATGGGATTTGAGAGCTGACCAGAGTAGATTATATTCCCAGAAGATGTTAATATCCATTCATATCTATATGAGGCCAGTGTTTCATTTTCCTTTACTGAGAAACCAATGGATTCCATCAGAGGGGCATAATTATGAAGCTACCTCAATGTTTTCAGCTCCTAGGCTATGTGCTCTTTCCTGGGCTTTTAAATGGTATAAGTGGGAAACCTCAGTTTCAATAATAGATGTTTCCATTTTCTCAAAGACTCATTAAAATTAAAAAAGAATTGCTGTTATTCAGGACCAGCCCTATCATTAGATATAGAGTATGTAGCCAAACTAAGTGGTAAGAAAAAATTTCTCTCTTCCCCTCAAAAGGTGACTAATATTAAAAATTTCACTATTAGATAACTATAGAACATTAAAGATGTTAGACATCACCTTACCTAGCCATCAACTACCCCATTTTACATATGAGAGTTAAGAAATATTAAAAAATCCAAATTCCCAAGAGAAACATAACATGTTAAGCCATTATCTTTGATTAAGATAATTCAGTTTACTCTGTCTGGATCCTCACTCAGATGACTAACTGAGACTAGATGTAGGATATCTATGAAAGCAGCAGAATGAGACATGACCCAGATATCTTTAACTGGAAGAGGCACTGACCCAGGTTTATGGGACACTGTGGGAAATTAAGGATCATTGTAAACACACCTAATACCAAAGTTAGATGCCAATAGAGGAAGTATCAAAAGATATTTTTTGGAGATGAGGAAGAATACCTTAAATAGACTTCACCTAATGTACAATTGTCAAGGGATGGCTCTGCTCCTAATAATACAGTGATTTTCTGTCTGAAAAATCCAGACTACTGTATTCAACAGTCTTTGAGAGTGGCTTAAGGCTATTTGCCCAGGCTCACACAGCCAATTAGAAGTATATGAGTTTGAACTGGAGGTATTCCTGATACCAAGTCCATAAGGTAAAGGAGATATCTCAGGAGTGAAATGTCCAATTACCAAGCACCTAGTTAATGATGAAACCAAAGCCCTCTGAGTTAGATCTGATGACTTAGACATCCAAGTTCTGGAATTACCATATTCAATCCTGGTTGGGGGGGGGGGGGCGGAGACAGTGGCCATACAAAATTATCTCTTTGGGGTTTTTTTGCATACATTCAAGGATCACTCTGGGAAACCTCCAAATATAGATCATTTCTCAGTCTCCACAGGTATATATAAAAAGGTCCCAAGCTCCTCATGCAAACACTCAAGGTAATAATGAGTATTTGAAATGAAACAGAAAATATGCAAATCACATAGATAATTCACAATAGCCTATTAAAAAACCAATAATACATTCTTCTCTCCATGGTGAATCCTGCTTCCCCCTCCTTCCAAGGATCTCTATAGTCTTCCAAATAAACTATGCTATGGTTTGGACATATCTGGAAAGGGAAATGAATTTGGGATTTTTTTTTTTTTTTTTAGGTTTTTGCAAGGCAATGGGGTTAAGTTGTTTGCCCAAGGCCACACAGCTAGGCAATTAGTAAGTGTCTGAGGTCAGATTTGAACTCAGGTACTCCTGACTCCAGGGCCGGTTCTCTATCCACTGCGCCACCTATCCACCCCCATGAATTTGGGATTATTAAAGAGGCAAACTAACTCTTCCCTTATCAGCATTTTAGGTTTAGTGTCCTACTTTCACCTCCAGAAACTCATAAAGGTTCCAGTTTTATGGGACTGGAGGTCTAGAATTCTTCCTTTCAATCCCCCCCCCCAAAAGAAATCAAACTTAAAGTTACTTGAGAGACAGTTGCCCACCCCATTTTATTTTCCTCCAATTATGCCATTCATTTTTTTTAAGTTTTGAGTTCTAAAATTTACCTGTCCTTCTTTCCCCTCCCTACTTACTGAGATGGTCATATAAAAATATATTTCTATATTTATCAAGAAAGAAATTAGGAAGGAAGGAAGGAAGGAAGGAAGGAAGGAAGGAAGGAAGGAAGGAAGGAAGGAAGGAAGGAAGAGAGGGAGGGAGGGAGGGAGGGAGGGAGGGAGAGAGGGAGGGAGGGAGGAAGGAAGGGAGGTAGGAAGGAGCGAGGAGGGGAGGGAAGGAAAGAGGGAAGGAAGGGGGAAAGAAAGAAGGAAACAAGGAGGGAAGGGAGAAACAGAAGAAGGGAGGAAGAGAGAAAATAGGGAAGGAGAGAGTGAGGAAGGAAAGTATGCTTTGGACTGTATGCAGACATCATTAATCTTTCCCTGGATAGAATTTTTCATCATGAGTGCTTTGGGATTATTTTAGGTGACTGTATTATTGAGAATAGCTAAATTATTCACAGTAGTTCATCATACAGCATTGCTATTACCAAGTACTCTACAGAATGATTGGATCCATTCACAATTCCATCAACAATGTATTAGTGGGGGCAGCTAGGTAGTACAGTGGATAGAGCACTGGCCTTAGAGTCAGGAGTACCTGGGTTCAAATCCGACCTCAGACACTTAATAATTACCTAGTCATGTGGCCTTGGGTAAACTACTTAACACCATTGCCTTGAAAAAAAAATCTAAAAAAAAAAATCTAAACAATGTATTAGTGATGGACCTCCATTATTCAAATAATACATAACAGGAAAAAGTCCAAGTTTTTGTTCTACTTTATCATGATTTTAGTCTTCAGCTGTAGAGTTTTGGGTAAGAGGAACATTTGTATCATGAGGATTTGCTTCTACTCAGAATGAACTATTTGTTCAAGGACCCTTTTCTCTCACTAGAAGTTTAACACTTAATTGTTTATTGAACAAATGACTGGATTTTGGAATTCTGAAATTAAGAAATACTCATATTAGGTTGGGTACATTGAAAGACATGAAAATCCCATGAGTCCCTGCCCCAAGAATGCTATTATTAACTCCTTAGTGTGTGTGTGTGTGTGTGTGTGTGTGAGAGAGAGAGAGAGAGAGAGAGAGAGAGAGAGAGAGAGAGAGGGAGGAGAAAGGGTTTGTTGGTTGCATGAGCAGGCTTTTCCAACCTGAGATTCAGATCATTCAGAAATTCTCCCTCTAGAAAATATGAGGGTATGGTAAAGCGGTGGGACAGTATATAGGGCTTCAATTAATATTCCATTCTATAAGTCTAACACAAAGAAATGACTGCCATCTACAACAGTCAAAGCCAACCAAGTCATTCTAAGTCACTAAGACTCAATCACTCTTCCTTAGTTATGCATGATCACTACATGATCACTTAGGCAAAAGTCTTCCTTATTCCAAGGCCAGGACTCTGCCTGTCAAGTATGTGCCTTTTCTTCCTCATAGAACAGAAATCTTTTCTACCCCTCTCCATTACTTCTAGTTTTGCCATCTCACATAATGTAGAACCTCTGCTATATCCCAGTCCTTCAAATACTTAACCTAGGACAGTCTACCCAACTGTGGGCCAAAAATCTCTAAGTTATTTAAGAAAAAAACTGAAAAGTTTCCCAACACCTGTTCCCTAACTAGCACTTCTCCCATCCACCATAGCATTTTTATTTGTGCCTGGATCAATCTTGTTTCAACTGCATAGTCTTTCTCAGGTGAAAAATGAAAAGCTTAATGTAGAGCCCAGGCTCCCCACTCACACAGACTCTTGGAGTAGCATCATTAAGCAATTTTCACCATTGGCCCCAAGGTTTTAAACTTTATAAAATAAAAGCATTCTTCTTCCAAATTTTCCAGTCCTTCCAGTTGCTATACAGTGGTCTGATACATCGATCAGAGGATAAGATAGAGCAGCTTCTTGCTAGAAATGGAGAGTCAAAAATAGATCCTGGAGCCCCTATAATATTGGTTTGGAAGCTGCTAATCCTACCCTACATGTTTCATCATTTGCTTCATCATTTGCTCTTCTTACAAGATGTCTTAGCCTCTCTCAAATTTTCACTGGACCTTAGATAATTACTTAGGTAAGTCCTAAATTTGGTTACCTGATAGTTGAGAAGTTCCCAATATTTTCCCTCATCCTTCTGTCTTTCCAAACACTGTAAACAAAATCAAATGAATCTGTATCAACAACAACAAACTTCAAGCTATTCCAAATGGATTCAATTCATCTTTGTAGATAATATCTCATAAATGATTCATTGTCATTGTTTATCATAGAGCCTTTTGTTTTTTGCACTTCCAAGAGAATAACCATTAGTAAACTTTATGCATTGTTCTGTGTAAATTCTCTTTTATCTGTCATAATCCACGGAGTAGCACTTATATTTGGGGAAGGTTTGCTCTAATTTTATTTCCATTCTGAATTTCTTCCTCTGTCAAAATTTTCAGTCTAGGCAACAGAGATTCAATTCCCAACTAATCAATCACCTGATGTTCTTCTTTAATGTTTACAAATAAAACTTGCTTCATACCTAATTCTTTGGTTTCTTAAGCAATTGAGAAAGTTTAATTTTTTTCCTTCAAGTCTTAAAGAGGCAGTGTGGCATCATGATTATGCTGTAGTACTTGGAATCAAATGACCTAGTTTCAAACCCCACCTAGGACACTCCTTTCCAAGTATTGACTAATTCTCAGTCCATCTATCAAGTTATGGGTGGTTTGCACTATACATTAGTAGAAGGAGTTCCCTTACCAATGAAGTCACAAATCATTGACATTCTAATGGTTGCAAACCATATTTACAAAATAAATAGTATATGGATGACAAAGTCATCCATGCATCAACATATGAAGAATATTGTTTACATATATCATCCCTTGTTTCAGGAAGAAGCTTGTGGTCATTAAAAGCACAATGTAATCTAGACTACTCTTTCTCCTGTTCAATTATGGACCCAGTTTATGTCCATGTACAGTATTTACTCAATATGTGTGTACTAATGAACCTTCTTCATCCATTTCATCCAATGGTTTTTCCTATGCTGATGAATGAAATACTTTGAATATTATAATCTTAATGTACCAAAGTGGGTAACAACTTCATATAAATTATGAAAAACACAAAATTTAAAGAGATTGTTTGATATAGATAATTTTTAAGAAAAATTATATTACCCTATGCATTGTTTGTTATAAAATACCATTTTTCAAACTAATGGGTTCATTTACCTGCCATAAGGAAGAAGCAAGAGATAAGCCGTTTTTAAGGCAAAGTGGCCTTTATGCAACATTGGAGCAATTAGACAATAATACCTTGAGGACATATTCTATAAAAAGTCGGGCACCTATTTTATAACAAAGACCCTTAATTTTAAAATATTCAGTGTAAGATAAATTATTATCATTTTAATGGTTGTCTTTCCCTCCTCATTAATGACACTTAATAAATGGTTGTTGAACTGAATTTGTTGAAGATGAAAGAAAAAGTTTAAGAGAGGAGGTAGCTAAAAAATGTCATATGATAGAAAAGTAGCACCACAATATAGTAGAAAGATCACCACTTTGTAAATACAAATTCCTGAGTTCAAGTATCAATTCTTAACTAGCTGTCTGATTATAAGCAAGTCACTTAACTTCATTGATATTTCATTTTTCCATCAGTCTAAGAGAATATGTCTACAATCTACTTCCCTAAGTATGAGGAATTAATACTTTGCAAAACTCTCCATAAGTATGAATTATTATTATTAGTTGAATTTACATCCATGCAGAATTTACAGCAGCAGAACTGAAAAGCAAATGATTGACTTTTCTGTGACCTTAACTGCTTATCATTGTCTTCTTTTTGTGTTAAAAACATAGTTTTCAGGGTGGCTAGTTGGTGCAGTGGATAGAGCACCAGCCCTGGAGTCAGGAGTACCTGAGTTCAAATCCAACCTCAGACACTTAATAATAACCTAGCTGTGTGGCCTTGGGCAAGTCACTTAATGTCATTTACCTTGCAAAAACCTAAAACAAAAAAACCAAAAACACACACACACACAAAAAAAAACATAGCTTTCTTCCTTCTTTAGAACTTAGATACACCAAGATGAAGACCTTCAAATTAGGGTCATCACACTGCCCCCTAAAGCAAGCTCAGGGTTTTCTGTTTCATTAATGGTTAATTTCATAAACTAATTCACAAAAAGGTATCCTAGCAGCAGCAGTGAAAAAATGATAAGAACTTTATGACATCCTTTAAAAGGTATCAAATAAATACTCATTTACTGTATATGCTCATAAGGCCAACTCTGACAGAGGCTCTAAATCTATGAGATGGGGAACATGTATAAAAAATTGAAGGTACCATTGTATTAGGTCCTAAGATGTAGGCATGATAGTTTTCTTTTAATGTTCCTGTCATGACTGTGTTTGACAGACATGTGAAATTTTATGGGATTCTCCTGAAATGACAAGGGATTATGTAGGGGATGGGGAGAGGTGGGGTAAAGAAAAATCATTAAGATAGAAAAGGAGAAATATTTGGGTCTTTGAGTTATATTGTGTGCAATTGGATGAAATTTTAACAATTCAAGAGGAGAAGCACAAACATTTCCAAATGAATTGACTCTTGCCCTGGTTCTGAACCATGCTGATAAATAAAATAAAAGTAGCTAATTAGCATAAGTAGGGCTTTTAACATCATACCACCCCATGAGTCATTTTATAGTGTTCTTAACAAGGCAAGTGCATTAATATAAGATCTCCAAACCAAATAATTGATTTGGACACAAGCCTGAGATAAACATCTTTGGGTCCTTTTTCATACCCTTTATAAGAACTGTGTCTTAAGTTTACTTAATTGCAAAGAGGAATTGAAATCAGGTAGAAAAGACATCTTTCTCATTGTAAAAATGAAAGCAGTACATTGTGCTGAGACTATAGACAGTGTACTGAGAGACTATAGAAAATGGAACATAGGGAAGTAGGCAACACTTTGCCCCATATATACTACACTCTTTTCTACTACTGAGACCCATTCTTCGGGGCCAGCCAGCATCATCAAAGCTGGGGTTGCAAAGGACCACCACTGAGTAAGAAAATGTGAGATCAGAGTGGAAGAAGGATTCTTCTTTCTCAGCATGAGTCAACTGTAAAATGGTGAGCTGGGGAGACAAGGGAAGGTTAGAAAGAGTTATCTCTAAGTTCCTTTTCTCTAACAGTGTTCTATTGAGTTATTTTGAAAATGTATCTTTTGGATTTCATTTTCAAAAAAAGGTCTATAATCATTCTTCAAAGGACTACAAAATTTGAGGTACAAAAGTAATACAGACTAGGAACTAGACAAGAGAAGGCGAGGTGATTGTCAATGGGCTAAATGGTCAATAGATTACACATGAGAAGAGAAATCAATAACTTGAGGGAAGACATGATGGAAGCCCTGACAAGAAGCCTGATATATGCACCAACTCTGACACCTTATTTGAGTCTGAGAAGTGAAAAGCCTTGAGAACTGTCAAGATACCCTCCTGTGCTTTATCCTAATAGAAATACTTCACTTAAATAGAACTTAACAATTATGGAGCACTTTACCAAAATAATCAATTGACAAATATTTATTGTGTACTTAGTATTGTACTAGATGCTATGTGGGATATACTTAATCTAAGACACATTCCTGAAAGATGTGTGTATCTCTATCCCTACTTCACACAGGGGAGAGGGCAGACAAAAGGATGTATTATTATTGAATTTCTTTTTATATGTCCTCAATACCCATTAGTTAGCTCATTCAAGAAACCTACATGTAGAAAAGACTTGCAGGGAAAAGAATACAAGAGCTATAAATAGATATTCAATACATTTCAAATCATCCAAAGGAAGAACTTAGCTGAACTAAAGCTGAACAAGAAAATACCCACTTCCTTTTGGTCAATATGGTGACTCAGGTTCAATGTAAACTTTGCCAAGGGTGATGAGTCCCTAAGATGAGACTGAACTGACAGTATATATATTTTCTGACAAAAAAGTGAGAGAATATATAGAGATGGCCAATGTAGGAATTTGTTTTGTTTGGTTTTGTATACATATACACATATATATGCATACATATAAATGAAAGTTCAAAAGGAAGATGAATTTGGGGGGAAAGATAAGAAATTCTGCTTTAAATTTGAGATGAATATGAGATATCCAGTTCAAAATGTTCAATAAGAAATTTGATGTGAAACTGAGGGGGAACTATGATCTGGAAGTTATCTTTGCAGAGATAATAATCAAACCATGAAATCTGTTATAGATGCCAAGTGAGGATGTACCTTCAGTTAGGATATGGAATATGGATGATGACCTAGTGATTGAGACTAATAAATGGTCAGATGGGTGTCATGATCACCCAAAGAAAAAAGAGTGGTCATCAAGTGTTGTTGTGAGTCAAGCTTAATTCAATTAGTCAATCAACATTTATTAAGTACCTACTATATGCTAGACATTGTTTTATGCTTTGAAGATACAAAGAAAGGCAGGAAAAAAAAACAAACCTTTAGTCTAGTGCTTATGAAATGAGAGGCTTTCCCAAAAAATTCATCTTTCTTTTGAAATTTCATATATATGATATATATATATGTGTGTGTGTGTGTGTGTGTGTGTGTGTGTGTGTGTGTGTGTATAACCAAACTAAATAAATTCCTACATTGGCCATCTCTCATAATATATTCCCTCACTTCTTTGTCAGAAGATATAGACTGCCAGTTCTGTCTCATCTTAGGGACTCATCACCCTTTTCATCACTTTTTCATAGAAAAGCTAACAGTTTACAAAAAGAAATATTATTTAGCAATGGCAAAGAAGGTATATTTTAAAAGGGTACAATATTTATTTGTTTTGGCATAGCTTCTCTCTTTGTTGGCCAAATTGGTCTTCTAGTCAGAAGCCTAAGAGGGGAGATCCTTACTCCTCATGATCTAGCTTTTTGTATTGAGAGCTCTACAAAGCTGCACCAACACGTCTCCTGAAACATTAGATCTCAAGAATTATTTCAATATCTTTTAAGGAAAACAAGACTGGCCTACATGGTAGATATTG